>NC_056621.1:11408206-11708206 GCF_018340385.1 Cyprinus carpio
TGGCGCCTTTACGCGTCATGTCAAATACTTCCACAGATTTGTAATATTACTATAGTATTTCACCTGAGCATTGCAAATCACGCATATTGCTTTGTTCTTGGTTCTTGTCAACAGTATCTCCGCCATGATAAGCACTGAATGAATGACAGGCTTTCCATTGTAACATAGCGCAAGGTAAATAGGAGGGTGACATCTAGTGGAGAAGACTAAAGATAAGGTTTACGTTAATCAGATCTTGTGTTAAAGTGCCCCTATTATGGATTTTTGAAAATTACCTTTCATGCAGTGTGTAACACAGCTCTAAGTGAGTGAAAACATCCTGCAAAGTTTTAAATATGAAAGTGCACCGTGTATAAAGTTATTGTCTCTCATAAGAAAAAGTCAACTCTGAATCATCAAAATGAGTCATTTTTAAAACGAATCCCAAGACGTTTCATGTTGACGTCAACATGAAACATGAGCATATTAACCGCCCACGTGTTGGTCTTTTCGCGTTGGTCTGAATGAAAATGCAAATTCATTCTTTGCCACTAGGTGCTCATTTTGGAGCAAAATAGCGGTACACAAAGCAGCATGCATTACAGACATGATGAAATGAAAATAAGACCAATCGGACCAATCACCACAGATTAGCGTCATGCAAAGGAGGGGTTTTGAAAATTAATCGTTAAATTAATCGTTTGGGAGTTGTTGAGCAACTAAGGTAAAAAATAAATGCATATTATAAGACAGTGAAAGTGTTTTTTGACCATGCATGCATGTCAACCTGTTGTTGGGGACTCCCAAAACCAAAATATGAACATTTCATTACCCATATTAGGGGCACTTTAAATATTTGCTGAAATAAATACCGGAAAAGATCGATTTGCGGCTTTTGAGAATCGATATCGAATCGACGTCATTTAAAAGAAACTATTAATTGAAAAATCTATTTATTTGCCCAGCCCCATAATATTTGGATAATGCCAATTAAATGACCCCAATACTTATGAATGAAAGAAACCATCAAAATGTTGCTTTTTAACCCTGAACCAAGTCATGCACAGCTGTGCCGTTTACTGTTGAACCCCTTTTTCTCTCTCAGAATACCATGTTATATCCACTTTCAAGAGGAACCCCCTCGAGCAGGCATTCAGACGGCCAAATGTAAATCTCACAACCAATCACCTTATCAATCAGTACTGGATTGCTGTAAGCCACAAGGCGCCAGCATTCCTATATGATCTCTTCCTCAGGATGTCAGGAAGAGAGCCCAGGTAAATCCGACTGCTTCGCCCCTTTCCTCCTCCCCAACTTCCTCCTCCACGCTCGGTCTAGCCATCACGTGTCGCTCTCCGTGTCTTGGGCAAGGATGCATAACCCACTCGGAGACTGGGTTCTGCACGCTTCCCGTCCACGTGTGTGTGTGTGTGTGTGCGTGCTTATCCATGTGTGTTGTGCAGCTCTGTGTTTAAAATGCTCTTGTATGTTGTATGCCTGTATTCCTCTCCACAGAGTACTGCATAAACATGACCTTCAAGACCAACCCCTTAGAACAGGCTTTCAGACGCCCCAATGTTAACCTGCGATCCAACCCTTTTACAAATCAGTACTGGACCACAGTGAGTCACACCCTTCCTGCCCTGCTGTATGACGGGTTTCTCATGTTGACGGGTCAGAAGCCCCGGTAAGGTCTTCAGTACCCGCTTCTCCACCCCTTTGCCCTCCCTCCTCCCCTCCCTCACCTCCAGCACTGGGTGTTGGGTGCGTGGTGTGGCATGGCCAGCAGGCCGGCTGGGAAGGAACCGCTCAGGAACCGCCCAGCCTGGCCGTCTGCTCGACTTCATGGCATCGGACAAACGCTGCTGCTGGGCTTCCATAAAGTGCATGGAGTCCTGCACGCTTTTTTTTTGGAAAAGGAGATGGATCCATACCATAATACCATCTTTTGTTTTTGTTTTTTCTGAGCCATGCCATTAAGTCTTCAAGAGAGGTCTTTTGGTCTGCTCTTGTAGCACATGAATACATAGTGGACGCTGGGAATGATAGTTTGGTTAACACAGCCTTGACTCACTAAGCAGGTCAGAGTGCTCAGCTCAGATCAAATACGGACTGTGTGCACTAATATTTTCCATCCAAAAAGCCAAACTAATCAGAGAACAGCACTCATAAATGATGGGGCCATGTACCAAACTCTCTGCTCTAAGAATTGCTTTAACTCAGTGGTTTTCAAACTTGGGTCCAGGACTATATACTAAATTATGCAAGTGTTTATACATTTTATAATAATTTAAAAATTTATTTTAATTGTATATAATTTTTTTTTTCCCGCAAAAGTGAAACAATTGGCAATATGTGTTTTATTGGCAACATATGTGTTTTAATTTGACATTGCAAATTTTTTACAGATTTTGATTCTGTTTTCTAAAGACTATCCTGAAATCAAGATAAAAAATGTATACTGTTAAATTAAAGATATTTCTATTGATCTCTTTATATAACTTACTAAAGGGTCAAGCAATAAAAATAAAAAAAAAACATTTCGAGATAAGTCATTACAGTATAATGCAAGATTAAACTTGTTCAATTTCAAGAAAAACTGTCAAAATAAAATGTTAGGAATAAAATCCTTACATTTCTAGAAAAAGTCGTTAACTTGTTAATTTAAAAAAAAAAAAAAAAGGATGTTAAACTTCAAGAAAAATGTCCAGGAGCATTGCTCTCTACGACCTATGCCACTGCAGATGCAGTTTAACACTGCCCAACAAGATAAAATTAACATGACATGAGTGTTTATTCTCAGCATTTTATTTTCACATTTTTTCTCAAGTTTGTTTTCTCAAAACACAACGAGTTTATTCTCAAAGTTTACATTTATTCTCAAAATTTTATTTTGACTTTTGTACTAGAAATTGAACATGCTTTTTACCTCGAAACAACAAATTTATTCTCAAAATTTTGAGTTTAACATTTTATTTCAATTTTATTTCTTTTTTCCTCAGTTTTTCTCAGTTTCGCAAAACATGATTTTATTCTCGAAATGTAATGTAAAAAATTTTTACAGTGACAATATAAAATTATTTAATAATTAATTTATAATACGTCTCAATGTGTGTACTATTATTTTTCTCACAACAATGTAAATGCTTCTTTACTCGTAAAATATATAACTGCCTTTATCTCTTAAAAAGATGGTCTTTCAAAAAAGATGGTCCATGGCGTTAAAACAGTTCGAAAGCCTCTGGTTTAAACCACAAAGATAGAAATTACAAGGTTGCATCCTTCTAATTTAAAAAAAAAAAAAAAAAAGGAAGCACTGGATGCATATTTGACAATTATCCATTGATGCAAAAATGCTTTTAATTGCAGGAAGTAGATGTGTTTGGTACCTGGAGATGAAACGACTGGCTATGCACCTTAAATCTGAGGTCTTTCAGTTCAGTGTTACTTTCTGCTCATGCAGATTGAATGAATTTGTTGTGTATTGCTGATATGCATCTGGTTTAAGGTGCAAGTGTTTGTATAATTGATTGGTTTTAATACCATGAGAATGTTTTGAATTTGATTTTTAAAGTGAGGTGTTCTAATACAATGCATGAAGTCATTCCCTATCCAACCCATAAGAGATCTTGATTGGGAAACTGGGCGTTTTTGGACATTTGCATTCAACTTCAACAGGGCTTTGTCACATAAAGCCTGAAATTTGGCATATTTGTACGTCTGATAGAGTTTATAGAGGTGCACATAGCATCACACAGAAAGAATCTTAAGTACACAAATACGCCCAGGTGCCCTACAAGGTCCTGCAAGGTTTTAACAGTGATCATTGTTCAGCCAAATCATGGGAATCCACATTCGTGTTTGCCAAAGGTTTGTGGTTCAAAAGTGCTGCAGTGGGATCTAACCTGAATAACATACACCACAGAATGAATGGGTTGGAGAATTTTTATTTTTCACTAACTGAGGAGTATTTGTTTGTTTTTTTGTTTTTATTTGATCTTAGTTTGTTTTATTTTACTTTTATGGTTTTACTTTTATTTTGTTTTGTTTTGTTTAGTTTGTTTTTATTTTATTCTATTTGTTTCATTTTTATTTTGTTTGTTTTATTTTACTTGTTTAATCTTTTTTTTTTTTTGCTTCTAGTTTTTCAGTTTATTAAATTTGTTTAATTTGATTTTGTTGTTTTGTTTATTTTACTCTTTCTTTCTTTCTTTTTTTCTTTAATTTCATTTAATTTTTATTTTGTTTTATTTCACTTTTTTTTTTTTTTTTTACTGAATCAAACCAAAAAACATTTTGCTTTTGTTTGGGAAAACTAACCTGCGGAAGCCAGTTTTTTGCCTCAGAGTAAAAAAAAAAAATTATTTCTTGTATTAATGTCTTAGTCTCACAGTGCAAATTAAAATCTTGCAATTGCAACTTTATTCCTCATAACTGATAGGTGATATCAAACATTGTGAATATTTCATATTTTATTACACATTTTATATCACACTTTTTTACTATGAGGCAGATATGGGCTTCACTAATAACCTGCATTTTCTATCAAATAGAACATTGCATAGAATGAAATGTTTTGTTACGATCAATAAACATTAAGTCATTTACAAGCTGTGGTTTCTTCAAACTACTGTCGCAGTCTGTGACCATCTGCTCTTATGAAACCGCTTGCCCTTTTGAGGATTTAATGAGAGGAAAAAAAGACACAAACTACACTTCCAGCCCCCATCAAAGCTCATCTAAAGCTAACGCTCACATGTCTCTCCTTTTCTCCTGCTCGCTCCCTGCGTTGTTTCCGTGGTGACGCAGGATGATGAAGACAATCACACGGTTGCACAAGGCCATGATGGTGCTGGAACTTCACGAGCCACTCGTGGGTGTGGAACACAGACAACGTTACCATGCTCATGAACCAGATGGGATCTGAGGATAAGAAGGTGTGTGTGTGTTTATGTATTAATACACTCACAGTCTGCCGTTGGCACAGTTAAATGAGCCGCATCTGTGATTCTGAATCATGTCACTTAAAATGAGTTGTCAATGAAACATTCATTCAAGTGGCTCATGGCTCTGACTTTTATCAATGCTTGAACTCAGTGAATGTCTGAAACTTCTTTTTCTTGCTCAGGCATTTAACTTTGACGTCAGGCAGTTACACTGGGCAGAATACATGGAGAATTACTGCATGGGCACTAAAAAGTATGTTCTCAATGAAGAGTTGTCAGGACTCCCAGCGGCACGCAAACACTTGAACAAGTAAGTATTGAAGTTGTCCAAGTTACCTGCAGGATAACTATTAAACTAGAGGGACATTCACACTGATACGGTAGCCGCTGCGCTGTCATATTTCATTGCTCAACTTTGTGGCATTCATACTGGTAATTGGCCAGTATTAGATATTTTTAATTTATTATTATCAGTTGTATAACATTAATCTAACGCTCACTTAGTTAATCTTAAAAAAGAAAAAATTATTAAGACTGTAATTTAAAATATTTCATTTTAACTTTATTTTTAATTTATTTTGACAAATTAGTATGGAATTTTAATATTGGCCATTTATTGTCATCGGCCATAGCTTGGAAAAAATAACTGGCTTATCAGTATTGGCCAGAATTTTAATATTAGTTAATATTAATATTAATATATTATTTAACATAACACAGTGTAATATGTGATTACTATATTATTTTAATATCTAATGAGTTTTGATGATTTTAAATATGTGAAATATATTACTGTTCAAAAGTGGAATAATGAAGTTGTTTTTTTATTCTCTTATTCTTACCAAATCTGCATTTGTTTGATTAAATGTACAGTAGAAAGGACAGTTATCTATTTGAATATATTTTAAATTGTAATTTATTCCTGTGATGCAAAGTTGAATTTCCAGCATCATTACTCCAGTCTTCAGTGTCACATGATCCTTCAGAAATCATTCTAATATGCTGAATTTGCTGCTCAATTATTATTGGTACTCAATTATTAAGAAAGTTCTTATTATCAATGTTAAAAACTAATCCTATTTTAAAAGGATTCTTTAAATGGTAAATTCAGAAGAACAGCGTTTATTTGAAATAATTTTGTAACATTATAAATGTATTTACTGTCACTTTTGATTTATTTAATGCATCCTTACTGAATAGAAGTTATTAATTTCTTGCTTTTTTAATCTTACTGCAAAACTATTGAATGGTAGTGTATCATGCAACAAAAACTCTTTTCAACATTGATAATAATCAGAAATGTTTCTTGTGCGGCTAATTAGCAAATTAGAATGATTTCTGACGGATCATGTGAAACTTTTTCTTTTTTGTCAATTTTTCTTTGTTTTCTTTTCCTGTAGGCTGCGGAACATTCGCTACACTTTCAACACCATCTTGGTAGTCTTTATCTGGCGCATTTTCATCGCCCGTTCGCAGATGGCCAGAAACATCTGGTACTTCGTCGTCAGCTTGTGCTTCAAGTTCCTCTCCTATTTCAGAGCCTCCAGCACCATGAGATACTGAATCCACCCCAACTGTCCTTTCCCACCCCTCTCTCCCGACGGCTATGCACACACTTCTGCTTTGCGATACTCCAGACTCTGAGGGTCAAGAATACAGGCGTAGTATCCGCTATCCTCCCTCAACATCACAGGGTGCAAGTGCACTCAACTGCTATGTAGAAAGCATGAATTGTCAGGGCTCGAGGTCTATGAAGCTCTCTCGGCACAATAAGAGCGCGTGCGTTTGAGCACTTCCTGTACCTGTTTCCACCTCCTCAACGCAAACAGGTTATGTGCAATTCTTGATTATTATGGTTTGCATACCTGCTCATTCTTGTTGATGGCATTGGCCCCTTTCCAAGCACAAGGAGAAAAAAAAAGAAAATGAAATAGCTTTGTCTCAGCTCTGTGCCTACAATTCAAAAATTACCTTCATCATGTGCCCGATGTCTTTGTTCGATTCATGTCTCTTGCCTTACTTTTTTCCGATACCTCTCACCATCTTTAGGATGAAAGTGATTGATGTGTCAACAAATAATAAGTATCCAGGCCTTATGTTCGTCTTCATAATCTCTTCTTCAGTCAATACCAAAATGTCATCTTGAAATACATTTTTTATGTAGCCTACTACTTGACGTTTTTGTGAAAGCAATCAACCGCTTTAATCAAAATTTCTATGATATTAATAAATGTTCGTTTTCCCCAGAAATGCTAGAAAAAGCAAGCCTCGGTTTGTTCACCTGCTTAAACCTGTTGCATTTTATGAGGCTTATTAATAAACATGAGCAGATGGGTTTGCGTCGACGGTTTGTTAACGTTTAAACGTTTCACGTCAACAGCCGTTGACGTTTTACAAACAATTTACAGGTTCGTTCCGCTCGTGTTTTATAAATAAAGTGCGACAAATGTCTCTTGCCATAATTTATTAGTGTTCAGGTAATTCAGCAAATTAGCGTCTTCACGCTCTTTAGCGCTTCGATCGAGTCCGTATCAGAGGAGGGTAAATAATCATTGTTCTTTCCTTTTTCACCCAAATTATTTTGTGAACTGTATGAATGTTCGTATGAAGTCGTGTGAAAGAGATTATGGATGTATGTTTTCTAAATCATTCTTTTTAGATAAAGCACTGTAAATTAACATTGTCTGCTACCAAGTATTTTTCATGTTTGAAATATATAGGAAGTGATTGTTTATGACAGGAAATGGCAAGTGAAACGAAGAGATGTACAGTAAATGCACCGTATAGACTTTTATGGTCACACGTGCTTCGGATCACAATGTCAAGTTATGTTTGTCATACAAGCCAATCTCTTTGCACAGCTTAAATATCATACCAGGAAACGCTAGTTGATGGATATTGTTACTAACTGTGTGGATGAACTGTTCTGTCTTTTCTATTAACTGCTAAAAAAAAAAAAAAAAAAAAAATCCTTGCCTTCATTTTAGCGCTTCTGTGAGGATCCATATTTTTATGTGGGAGTTTGAGTGGAGTTGTGATTTTGAAAATGAGTTTTGTGTATTCAGGGTCTAAGTAGGAGTATTTATTTTTACCCCAAAACAGGGTAAAATAAAGGAAATATATATATTTTGCGCTTAACCCCCCCCCCCCAATAATAGTCAAATTATCTTTGTGATGAGTAATATTAAGCTTCATTGGGTTTCTTTTGTGTGTGTGTGTGTGTGTGTGTGTGTGTGTGTGTGTCAGGTCACCTTGTGTTTCATTTCCCACAGTATTTTATAACCATAATATTAACATTTTCTTCCTTAAGATCAAGCTGAAGTCAGGCCTTGATGGGACAAATGTAGATTGTTTCCCTTTCTTTTTGTCTGCCTTGTATGTAATTTTTTCTGTTAAATATCCTGTAACTATCAAGAAATAAGTGAACCGTTCCCCACAATGTTATGCTGTCTGTTTTCTGGGAGAATTGTAATTGCCACATTAAAATGTCAGTGGAGGGTTAAAAATCAATGGGTGCCTTTTGTTTGTGAACCAAAAGAAAAAGAATAAACTATGTGAACTTGTTTTTCAGTTTAACGAGTCATAATTGGCTAATTGTTTTATGGTACTAAAGCGCAACTTGCTGCACTAAGTAGTACAATGTAGTCCTAAGCAACAGAAGCTTGTCTGTTTTTTTTTTTTTTTTTTGGTGTTGTTTAATTATAAAGCTTATATAATAGCTAATAAGCTGGACTGTAAAACACTCACAGAATCACATTTGTGTGAAAATATGCCTCATCCGAATCTACCACAACTCAACACTGCCATCTGCTGTTCACGTTTCAACAAGCAATTTAAATTCAAATTTTTTTTTTAAACATTTGCTAGGACAAAAATGTACAGAAATCATATTTATTTGGAAGGAATATAATGCCCGGCTATGTCCACATATTCAGAACAATGTCATTATTCATCAAAATATTATACTTTTTTTAAAAAACATTATCTTTGTAATTCTATTTGTTGTCGGTAGTAGTGGCATACAAATCACACCAAAAAAAAGTTATTAAAGCTCTTCCAATAAATTAGGATGAGAAAGAAGGAACTTTAAGGTTACAAATAAAGACAAAATTACAGATTCCAATAATGATAAAAATTCAGTTTCACTGGGAATAATCAGTCTGCATTTTCTTCACCAGTAGCATTCCTCTCATCTACACACACTGATTTATTCCTGTAACATAAAACAACAGATACATTTGAGTCTTTATTCTCTGAAAAAAAAACTATTAAATATACATTAAAATATATCATGTACATGTTTGTGCACATATATATTTATAAAAAAAATAAAATGTTTAAATATGTATTTTGTTCTCTGAAAAAAAACCTACTCTACTATATATATATACAGTGGTGTGAAAAAGTGTTGGCCCTCTTTCTGATTTCTTTTTTTTTTGCATGTTTGTCACATTTAAGGTTTCAGATCATCAAACAAATGTAAATTTTAGTAAAAGATAATACAAGTGAACACAACATGCAGTTTTTAAATTAAGGTTTTTATTATTAAGGGAAAACAAAATCCAAAACTGCATGGCCCTGTGTGAAAAAAGTGTTTGCCCCCCTGTTAAAACTGTGGTGTATCACACCTGAGTTTCTCTAGCCACACCCAGGCCTGATTACTGCCACACCTGTTCACAATCAAGGAATCTCTTAAATAGGACCTGCCTGACAAAGTGAAGTAGACCAAAAGATCCTCAAAAGCTAGACATCATGCTGAGATCCAAAGAAATTCAGAAACAAATGAGAGAGAAAGTCACTGAGATCTATCAGTCTGGAAAAGGTTATAAAGCCATTTCTAAAACTTTGGGACTCCAGTGAACCACAGTGAGAGCTATTATTCACAAAAGGGCAAAAAACATGGAACAGTGGAGACCTTCCCAGGAGTGGCCGGCAGACCAGGAATTACCCCAAGAGCACCGACTCATCCAAGAGGTCACAAAAGACCCCACGAAACAGAAAAGAAAGCAGGCCGCACTTGCCTCAGTTAAGTTTTGTTCAGACTCTCAGCAATAAAACAGACTGGGATGGCACCCCGAGACGAAAACCTGCTTGGGAAATAAAGAAAATAAAAAGCTCGTCTCAGTTTTTGGAAAACATCTTGATGATCCCCAAGACTTTTGGGAAAAACTCTGTGGACTGATGAGACAAAAGTCAAACTTTTTGGAAGGTGTGTGTCCCATTACGTCTGGCGTAAAAGTAACAGCGCATTTCAGAAAAGGAACATCAGTATACCAATACCTGGGGCTGTTTCCTGCTTCAGGACCTGGAAGACTTGCTGTTATAAATGGAACCATGAATTCTGCTGTTTTACCAAAAAATCCTGAAGGAGAATGTCCAGCCATCTGTTCGTGACCTCAAGCTGAAGCGAACTTGGGTTCTGCAGCAGGACAATGATCCAAAACACACCAGCAAGTCCACCTCTGAATGGCTGAAGAAAAACAAAATGAAGACTTTGGAGTGGCCTAGTCGAAGTCCTGACCTGAATCCTATTGAGATGCTGTGGCATGACCTTAAAAAGGCAGTTCATCCTCAAACCCTCCAATGTGGCTGAATTACAACAATTCTGCATAGATGAGTGGACCAAAATTCCTCCACAGCGCTGTAACAGACTCAGTGCAAGTTATCACAAACGCTTGATTGCAGTTGTTGCTGCTAAGGGTGGCCCAACCCGTTATTAGGTTTAGGGGACAAACACTTTTTCACACAGGGCCATGTAGTTTTGGATTTTGTTTTCCCTTAATAATAAAAACCTTCATTTAAAAACTGCATGTTTTATTATCTTTTACTAATATTTACATTTGTTTGATGATCTGAAACATTAAAGTGTGACAAACATGCAAAAAAATAAGAAATCAGGAAGGGGGACAACAATTTTTCACACCACTGTATTGATATTGATATGTGTATGTATATATAAACATAAAAATATAAATTTCATAGTGCCCACAAGCCATCTGGTTCATATCGCACACTAAAATATCTCGATTTTTCTTACCAGCAAGCTGCAATTTGATTGGCTGGCTAGATTACGATTATAAAAAGCATAGACGTCTATGTAATATTAATTATTTTCTTGGCAAGCCTCCCTAGCTGTGTGTAACACATCAGCTAGACACATGCATGGGATGATGAAATTGTCTCACTTGAGAGGCTGGCAGTGCAGGCCTGTAGCACAGGGGCAGTGCTCCTGGGGTCCCTCCTCGTCCCACAGTAACAGATCCATCAGCTGATTGGGGTCACTGTGGCAGCCCTGGCCTTCCTGTGGCTTGGGACGGCACACAGGGAAAAGCAGGGCTGGAGACAAAAAACAGGAATATTAAAAGGAGGAGGGTCGGAGAGAAAGAGACTATATAGAGAAAGGTACAGCAGAAAGAAGGAGATTAAGATGAGATGGACTCCAGACCTCAGGAAGTGTAGTGATGTATCAAAACCACTGCAAATGTTGTTGGTTTGTACCTTGTGTGTGATTAATGCATATTTGGCAACGGTAAGAAAACTGAGGAACGTTGTGAACCGAGTGAGCAAGGAGTGCGATTCCAAATTCAAGGAAGCAATTATTTAGTACTTTGAAGGGAAATCTTCTGAGAGGCCCAGTGAAACAGGGTATTTTTCAGATGTTTTGCTATATAACCAGCTGCTTATTGATATCTAATATGGTTGTTTATACAGGCACTTTTATGTCCCATGATTTTTATTAAAAATTTTATATTAGTTAACTTTTACTTATTTTTGCTACTTTTAAAATGCATTTTATTTATAGTTTTAGTTTTACCATTGTCTTAGACTTTAAATGTTAAAACATGAAAATCCATCATAAAAATCTGATTTATTACAAATGTAAAACTCTGATGATCTGAACAAAGAGTGCAGAACCTTTGTGAAAGGCGCAGCAGTGTTGAGGACTGCAGTCGCTCTGGTCCTGGCAGATGGTTCCTGACTGTCCTTTGGTTCTGTTCTGAGCACAGACACCCCACACACACAGCTGATCTCCACAACACTCCACATCCTTTGTGCACTCCTGCAATTCAAGCAGCAGAACAGGAATTTAGCAAAAAGGGAAAGAAAAAATATATATTATATTGTATATAACAAATAATATGTAGTTTTTTTGGATTATTAAAATATCAATATATTTTTACACAATATTTAAACAATATATAATTATACACTTTTTGAGAAATTAAAAAAAATATAAAATATATATAATTAAAAATATATAAAATATAAATTATATTTATAAACTATAAAATATTTATATTGCTATATATATTCAATATATAAACAAATGTATATATTATTAAATATATATAATGTTTGGAAAACATTACTATTTTGATGTTTTTGAAAGAAGTTTTTTTGCTCATCAAGCCTGCATTTATTTGATCAAAAATACAGAAAAAAAACTGTAATATTGTGAAATATATTACAACTTAAAATAATAGTTTTCTATTTGAATATACTTTTAAAAAAAAAAATAATTTATTCCTGTGCTGCAAACGCTGAATTTTCAGCATCATTACTCCAGCCTTCAGTGTCACATGATCTATCACATGATCATTTAGAAATCATTCTAATATTCTGATTTTTATTGTGTTGGAAAACAGTTCTGCTGTCTAATATATTTGATGAATAAAAGGTTAAAACGAACTGCATTTATTCAAAGTAAAAAAAAAATTCTAATAATATATATTCTAATAATATATTTTCTTTACTATCACTTTTTATCAATTTAACACATCCCTGCTGAATAAAAGTATGATTTTATTTTAAAAAAAAAAAAGAAAAAAAATTACTGACCCCCAAATTACTGACCAGTAGTGTATATTGTTATTACACAAAACATTTATATTTAAAAACATAGCTTCTTTTTTTTTTTTCTATTTTTTTATTCATCAAAGTATCCTAAAAAATTATGAAAAAATATTAACTGTTTCCAAACTTGATACTGAATCATCATATTAAATGATTTCTAAAGGATCATTGTGATAATGATCCTAAAAAATCAGCTTTGCATCACAGAAATAAATATAATTTAAAAGTATAATAAATTTAAAAAACAATTATTTTAAATTGTAATAATATATCACAATATTACAATTTTTTTTCTGTATTTTTGACAAAAAATGCAGGCTTGATGAGCAGAAGAAACTTCTTTCAAAAAACATTAAACAATAGTAATGTTTCCAAACTTTTGGTCTATTTTTTTTATTTATATATATATTATATATATTAAATAACAAAGAGACAGATAGATATAATATAGAACGATAAATAGACAGACAGAGAGAGACAGACAGACAGACAGACAGACAGACACAGACAGACCATATAGATAGATAGATAGATAGATAGACAGACAGACAGACAGACATAAAGATAGATAGATAGATACAGATAGATAGACAGACAGACACACATGATAGATAGATAGACAGACAGGATAGACAGACAGGACAGACAGACAGGACAGACAGGACAGACAGACAGATAGATCGATAGATAGAAGGACGGACGGACGGGACAGACAGACAGAGAGATAGATAGACAGAGACAGACAGAGACAGGCAGGCAGGCAGACAGACAGACAGATAGACAGATAGATAGATAGATAGATAGATAGATAGATAGATAGATAGATAGATAGACTTAGATAGTTGAAGTTTAAAGTTGATAAGTAAAGTAAAGTTTGAATGTTTTGAAGGCAATACAGGTTTTTAGACTAGTCTTTAGATAGATCAGATCACAGACCATATTAATCGTCTGGCATGGGACACATTTGGAGGTGATGAGCTCATACAGGCAGAAGCTGCTGTCCCCACAGTCCTCATCAATCATACACTCCTGAGTGAACAAGAATGAAACTGACATTATATATTACAGAAATACTGTTATTACAGTAACAGTTACAGCTGAGCACACATCCCAAGGACCCCTATTAAAACAATAAACTCTGCTGTTTCAGGATACGACATCATAACATGGACATTCTGTTAAACGTCTTCTGTTGGGTTCCACAGAAGAAAGTCAGTCTTCCAGGTTTGGAAAGACATGAGGGTGAGTTCATGATGATAGTGTTCATGATGACAGTGGGCAACTTTTTCTTTGAGCAACCTACAGCATTGTCCTTTAACTATAGTTTAGAGACAATGCTGTAGGTTGCTCAAAGAAAAAGTATATTATAATAGTAAGTTTTGTTTTGGACTTTAGGTCAGGAAATTCCAACGAGGTGTTTTGAAATTCAGTTGGGGACCCAAAGAAACACCCACCTACCATTAACTGAAAACCGCATTTGTGTTGTCTGGAACATCTGCCTCAGCTACACTTCCCGCTATGGGTGGATATAATAATGTTTTATCCAAAACAGCCGTTTTTGTTCTTGTACTTTGTTAGAGACACTGGAACTCAATATGATGGATATTTTGTGCAGATACCTTGCAGCCTAAGGAAAAGACGGGATATAAGACGTAATATTTTTAACATTTCCACTGTGCTGAAAATATTTACAAACAAACTGGATGAAGAATAGAGAACAGTCTCAAAATGGTCTGTGGTTCAATACGGAAAAACAGGAGTCCATTTTTAATGCCTGATGACGTCATCTTCCGTGTCAAAACGAATTCCACATTTACAGAAGTGGAGGTGCAGAAATCCTGTGAGAGCTTGTACCCTTCCCCCCAGAGTTACAGCGTCTGGACTGGAGTCTAGACTAATGTGAGTGAGTCACATGAAAAAATCTCTCATCAATTGCTCACATACAAAAACAACTTTCTTAAAGAACTGGAGGTTCAGGTCCAAGTTCTTCTAGAAGACAGAATACAAAATGGAAATTTGTAGAAAACATGAACAAAACTTTAATTAATTACATAAAACCAAAATTAATTAATAATTAAATATATTTGTGAAGGCGTATACATTTTAAACATATATAATTTAAAGTAATAATTTAAAAGATTAAAGCCTTATATATATATATATATATATACATACACACATACACACACACACACACACACACACTTCACATAAATATTTTTATTTATTGATTGATTTTACATGGTATTACATGGAATAATGCACTGATTGTTCACATCTAGGGTATATTTTGCAATAATGACCGGCTTTATATTATCATCCCTCACATATTTGCTTATCTTTTAACTGTGAGCTCAGATTTGCCACTGTGCAAAACGAGAGTAAACCACTAAGTGCTGCCTCATGGCAACATGGCTGCTGGCACAAACTCTCCACCACACATCCCCAGCACACCACTTTCCATGCATTCTTTCCAGCTGTTCTAATTTCACCATATATTATTGTCATGATGCCAGAAGACTGCCTGGCCAAAGAGCCTCTAATGACACTGCCGTCTGTTAAATTGTTATAGAAATGCATAAGGACCATATGTATAATGTTTATGTGTTTTACTTTACTGCTATTTAAGAGAACTGAGAGTAAAAACATCACATTTAGTCTTGAAAACTAAGAAATAATGTGTTCATGTTTAAGTGAAGTGAAGTGACTTGAGTGAATTAAAAGATTAATTCATGTAGAGGACATAACCACAGCAAAAGTGCAACACAAGTGGAAAGAGGACTGATACGGACCATCTGTCCCTCTACTTTATCAAACGGTTTACAAGAATTCAGCATGTTTAGAAAAGTCTCTTTTATGACGTGCCACATGTTTTCCAGGCAAACAGCGGATAGTTTGATGACTGGTGAAGTGGAAAATCCATGTTGGTTTTAATAAATAAACTCTGCTTTCTAACCTCAGGTTGCCTGGGTGATGAAAAACTCACTGCAGGGTTCTGTCCAGAGTGACCCATGCAACTGGACACTTAGCAGGTTGTGCATTGAAAGTCTGATATCTGTTTAATATGACTGGAAACAATCCAGATCACTTTTCTGAAATTAGATAGTTTACGACAACTTAAAGTTATAGGAGATATTAAAAAAGTGAAAGTGAAAGTGAAAGTGACGTGACATTCAGCCAAGTATGGTGACCCATACTCAGAATTCGTGCTCTGCATTTAACCCATCCGTAGTGCACACACACAGAGCAGTGAACACACACACACTGTGAACACACACCCGGAGCAGTGGGCAGCCATTTTATGCTGCGCGGGCCGCCCGGGGAGCAGTTGGGGGGTTCGATGCCTTGCTCAAGGGCACCTAAGTCATGGTATTGAAGGTGGAGAGAGAACTGTACATGCACTCCCCCCACCCACAATTCCTGCCGGCCCGAGACTCGAACTCACAACCCTTCGATTGGGAGTCCGACTCTCTAACCATTAGGCCATGACTTCCCCAGAGTCCGACTCTCTAACCATTAGGCCATGACTTCCCCAATAGAACAAACGCTTTGTATAAAAAAAAAGATCGGGAGAAAAAACCCATCTGCTTTCTTTCAACCAGCACTTTCAGGGGAGAGCGCGAACGCAGTCCCCCACTACCATAAATTATGCAGTCGAGATTCCCACATTTGGGGGGATTTCGCAGGGGTCAGCACGGCCGGAGTGCAATGGACGAGCCTCGCCCTGGGTGAACCGCCTTCTTGATCATGGTGTCTCCCCTGCCAGGTAAGTATATTAAGGCTATAGATGAGAAATAGACTCACATGATCTACTTCATTCCACCGTTCAATGTTCTGAATGAGAGTTCTCGAAAAATGAGTCTCTCCAGTCCTATTAACCGTTTCCTAGAGGAAAACAAGGTGTTTAGTTATACAAGGCAAATCAATATACAAAAACACTAAGTTCTCAGAAAAACTAGTCTGGAGTTTCATGACCCTTTAATACCATAGGCTATAGGCTTGCAAATAAAAATCTGAATCAAAGATAAGAAATACCTTGTCGATTCTCTCTATCAGATGCACAGTCTGATTTCCAACCTTGATCTCTGTCGTAGTTTCATTGTGAAAACTGGCAGGAAAGTTGCGTCCATGTAACAGCGATTTTGAAGACTCATTCTCCATCTGTTTCAAATAAGATTAATATTAATATATGTGAATGTTTTGATTGAAATTTTTATTTGACTGCTAATTCGGAAGAAAATTTTGCGATGAATCACGTAGTGATTCTTTTTAGTGAAACCAGTTAATCAAAAAAAAAAAATCAGTTCAAAAACGATTCGGTGTCATTGCATATTACGTTTTTTTCCCCAAGTTATGTTTGTCATTTAGAAACAAAATATACTTAAATTAACATTAAACACTACTAAAATCAATCTACATAGGATAACATTTAGCCCTTTTAACTGAATTTGTTATTAAAACTAAATCTGTTGAGTCGATTCGCTCTTATTCGTTCGGGGTTTCGAGTCAATGAAAAGATTCGATTTAAAAGAACAATTCGTTCACGAATCGGTCAGCGATAATCCTCCTGCGCAATGGACCATGTCACAAAACACAATTCAGATGTTAATCTACTCAGATTGATTTTTCTCCAGTCATAGCTACCTGGTGAACAGCCTCTTCTAGTTTTTGCTGCGTGTCCTCCATAAGTTTTTCCACTTCCCTGAACATTTCGTTTAAAGTGGTTTGTCCCCGCGCCACATGGTCCTCCAGGGTCTCGGAGATGTCCAGATGTCCCCCTCTGTGAACTGAGCTGCCCACCACAAAGCCCAAGGAAAGGGATATTATCACAAATTTCAGCATCGTTTTGTGCTTAGGCGAGTCACTCCTGGCAGGAATCAAAGACCCTGTCTGTGCCTGGGACGTGCTTTATTTGGAAACTTGTGAGGGGAAAAAAAGACCGGAAAAGGTTTTTGGCTCCCACTATTGCATCTGATGGCTCAATTATTAAAGCGACAGCGCACTGGCCTTCAGAAATGAGATAGTAGCAAATACATTGTAAAAAAGTATGCTACCTCGACACAAATGACACTGTTTTCTATTAGATTTTTTTTTTTTTAATGTAATTTATTCCTGTTATCCACTGCTAAAACGACATACTACCACAACAAAATGGACAACTGTTCTCACACACTTTACAAAACTTTCTCTTCTCTGTCCTCCTCCCCCTCTTACCCAACTCTTACAGCTGATGACTTTGCAATATTCTTCATAAATAACAAGAAACATCAATGACCAATTCCACGCACCACAAACCGATGATAACTAAATAACGACAAATACACACTCTCTCCCCTCCTTCTCACCACTCTCGGAGACGGACGTTTCAAAACTTATCCTTTCCAGTCATCCTACTACCTGTCCACTTGATCTCACATACTTCAGGCCATTTCTTATTCAGTCACACCTGCGCTTACTCACATTATCCCCTCTCTTCACACTGGTACATTTCCCACAGCATTTAGGCTCATGCAACCCCACTGCTTGCAGCACTTTTAGAAAACTACATACCGGTATCCCTTCTTCCGTTCATTGCAAAGACACTTGAGCAAGCTGTGTTCAGCCAACTCTCTCTGTTCCTTGCACTCAACAACCTCCTGAACAACAACCAATACTGTCCAAAAATATAGACTTAACCCAATCCCTACCCCTAAACCTAACCCTACCCATAATTTATCCCTAAAATCAGAGGGAAATGATGGTTGAATAACAAGGGTGTAGAAGCACCTAACTCTGGTTGTAAGGCTAAAATGGACAATTCCTGTGAACTTATCCCTCAATTCTGACTGGCTGATTGGAATGTTGTTCCAGGATCAACAAGGATGTTGATCCAGGAACATGTTACACTTGATGAAATCACGTTCACCCTCTCGGTCACAGAAGCCCTGAGACTTGCAAGAGCAGTTTCCAAATCCTCAGTACTCATCTTGCTGGATCTGTCTGCTGCTGTTAACCCCCAGATCCTCCTGTCCACCCTCATAAAGATGGGCATCTCAGGAACCGCTCTCCAATGGTTCAAGTCTTACCTCTCACTAGGTCTTTCAGGGTGTCTTAGAGGGGTGAAGTTTCTAAGTCACAACTTCTTACTACTGGGGTTCCTCAAGGCTCAATGCTTGGACCTCTTCTCTTCTCCATCTACATGTCATCATTAGGATCTGTCATTCAAAAGCAAGGCTTTTCTTATCACTGCTATGCTGATGACACTCTACTTCTCATTCCAACCAGATGATCCGACGGTAGCTGTTCGCATTGCAGCCTGTCTGAGAGATATTTCTAGCTGGATGAAGGACCATCACCTTCAACTTAACCTTGCTAAGACAGAACTGCTTGTGGTCTCAGCCAACCCAGCACTTCATTATAACTTCTCTATACAACTGGGTTCATCAACCATAACTCCTTCCAGTCCTGCAGATTTGCCTTATACAACATTAGGAAGATTAGACCCTTCCTATCAACTCCTTGTCCAGGCTCTTGTTCTCTCCAGACAGGACTGTTGTAATGCTCTCTTGGTGGGCCTTCCCGCATGTACTATCAAGCCTCTGGCAACTGATCCAGAATGCAGCAGCGAGAGTGGTCTTAAACGAACTGAAAAAAGCTCATGTTACACCTCTTTTCATCAGTTTACACTGGCTACCATTAGCTGCTTGCATCAAATTCAAAGTACTGATGTTTGCCTACAAGCACCCTCCAGAAGCTTGCGTTCTGCAAGTGAACAACGCCTTGTGGTGCCATCCCAAAGAGGCACAAAATCACTCTCACAGACATTTTCCTGGACTGTGTCCAGCTGGTGGAATGACCTCCCTATCTCAATTCGAACAGCTGAGTCTTTTGCCATTTTAAAAAAAAATGTCTAAAGACACATCTTTTTCGCCAGCACCTGACAAACTAATACTAGCATTTACCTATTCTATTCTATTCTATTCTATTCTATTCTATTCTATTCTATTCTATTTTAAAAAATAGCTATGTGTACTGTGCTAACTGAGACTTGTCACAGCACTTGCACACTGTTGCTCTCTCGTTCGTCTGATTGCTTTGTTCTCCTCATTTGGATAAAAACGTCGACTAAATTATTAAATGTAAACATATATTTTGCTATTTCAAATAAATGCTCTTCAATTAACTTTATTTCTGTTCCTCAAAGAAAAAAAATGCATCACAGTTTCCACAAAAATAATAAACAGCAAAAAACCTGTTTTTATTATTTATAATAATTAGAACCTTTATTAATTAATAACTGAGCACCAGATCAGCATAATGATTTCTGAAAGAACATGTGACACTGAAGCTGGAGTAATGGCTGCAGAAAATTCAGCTGTGCATTACACAAATAAATAAAGCAAAAAAAAAAAAAAAAAAAAAAAAAAAATTACAATAGAAAACAGTTATTCTAAATTGCAATAATATTTCACAATATTATATTTTTGATCAAATAAATGCAGCCTTGGTGAATGTATAGGCCTATTGGCTATATAGATTATTAACTTAAATATTTAATAATCATACTTTTTATTTGACTTGTAAAAACTGCAGGCAATATTTAAAATTGTTTATAACATTCTTTAATTGTATAATTATGTATTATATTCATACACATATGTAAAGAGAAATACCTATAATTTGTATTGCTAGAATTTTTTTAAAATTATTATTAGTGACAGCTGTGTGTTGTCAGTCCACATAGATTTTACTGGCTTCTTGTTTCGTCATGAGTTACAGTGGTCTGTTTTTGTTCCATATAGACTCGTGAACATCTCATTGCACTCTTGGTTTTGCCCAACCTTTCCCTTTCAATGTGCATAAAGTGTGCACATTCTTAAATAGTCCAGTAGATGGCGACAAAGTACAACATCTCGTTCACCACTCATTCACTGCCTGTCCTAATGAAACACCTGTCAGCATGTGTGTGATTAAACCTGCTGCTCGCGCCAGCATAGCTATTCCTCTGGTGTAGGTAAGACAAAATGCACGCTCATCATATTTATCAAGACTCAACTTTTTATGTAGTACAGTAGCATAATATCAAAAACAATGAAAAAAAGATTTAGTGTAAAGAAGATACACATCTGATGGTCTATTTTCTGGGAGTTTGGTAAACCTAGAGTGAATGATAAAGGAGAGAGACCAGGTGCTGGCAACACGAGGCGTCCAGGACAGTTGGTACAGGGCAGTAAAACATGAGACGCAGTGTGTGTGTGTGTGTGTGTGTGTGTGTGTGTGTGTTTGTGTGTGAGAGAGAGAGAGAGAGAGAGAGAGAGGGAGAGGATGGAGAGAGAGAGAGAGAGAGAGAGAGAGAGAGAGAGAGAGAGAGAGAGAGAGAGAGAGAGAGAGAAACAAATAATGGGCGTAGATGAATATTTAGCCTGGACTTGTCCCAAACGACTAATGAAACACCGGTTTGCAGGTATAATTCGTTTGGATGGACACATGCACCCCCATAACATAGGCCTATTTCACAACACAACTTTGCTTTTTTTTTAAAAAAAAAAAACATTCTTACACGACAGTTTGTCCAGAGAATGAAGTAAAATACAGACGACTGTTAAAAAATTCAACACTGGGATTCGCCTTCCAAGTTTATCTGAACTTCCCATTGGGCGTAATGGGAAGCGCCGCCTCTAATTATAAGCGCATAAAGAGCCAGTGCGTCGCGAGCGCCTCTGATATCAACAACCGAGTGGATGGAGTCATAAGATACAAACATTTTCTTTGTGTGTGAGCTCAGATACGCTATACGGATAATATCAACCGCTGTCAGACAGGTTCTGCTGCTGTCGCTGAAGCCGAAAGTCAACGGAAAAAGTAAGTTTGCTGATCCCTTCATTTGAGCGCGTGTCAGCGCACGAGCTCCTGGGAAACTTAAAGTGACGCCCTATATTGGGCACGCGCTGCGTTGACAGAATAGGCATACACTGTTGCCATAAATATGAAAATAACATTGTAATATTAAAACAAATAAATAGGACTGATATTTATGTTACGGTAATGATTTAAATAAATTATGGCAAGTTTGTATTGGATTTCCAATCGGGTGTTTGATTACATCTTAGTCAGGTAAGTTTCAAAAGTGGTGTAAATAATTTACTGCAGCCTTTGGAGTGTTCGTCAGCTGTCTGAGTTTGGTTTGTAGTTTATCTCTTAGATAATAGCAATACAGCACTAAAGCATGATTTTTGTAATATTATCTGTTGTCTGATATAGTCATTGGCTAAACTGACAAAATTCGGTTTTGGGAAATCTATCTGAAGGACCGCCTTAAAGCTGTGTGTTGCTGGTCCAACATGGTCTACTATCTAAAAACCTGCTCCAAAACAGTTACCGAATAGATTTTCCAGGAAAGTCTCTAAGAGACCCGTTTTGGTCCCTTGTTAGGGCTGTTCTCAGGTAAACAGTTGACAGGTATGGAGGTGTTTTGAACATTAAGCGTTTTCCGATGTTGATGGTGTTTCTTATGAAAGTTTCCTGAATTCTGTTATGTAACTCGAATAGTTTTGGTCAGACTGGAGTGTTATATTCTCCCTGTTGTCCAGGATTACTCATTGTTAGTGTGATTTGCTCAGATCATCAGGCTCAGACTGGCATCCAATGTGTCTCAGTTGATTAATCATTTGCTTGCAGGTGTTTCTTGTCTATTTGTGTGCTCATTTTATTTTGTAAAGAACATGCATAGTGACGGATAAATATTTCTTATTTTGTAATACGCGTGTCTGTATCCTAAATTTCCAGCAGTGTTGCTGAAGGGTAACACTCTTGTGTTCTTATATGGGCTTTCCTAATGCAATGTGTAAAATGCACCATAAGGTGTTTGCTTTTTTGATCTATGTAGTTTCTGTTGAAGATTATGTGGTTGTTTATGAGAGCTTTTGCATTATGTTGTCCTTCTGCTGCCTATAGGGCAAAATGATAGTGTTACACAATCTGCTCTTCCTGGAATATGCCATTGACTTATAAGGGCCATTCTGAGCACAGAGAAAGACAGAAATACACTAGTACTATTGCGTTGGTCTTTAAAATGGATTTCTGATTAATTGACCACAGCTTCACCACAGGCATGGGGAAAGATGTGCAAAGAAGTAGCAGTTGTGAGAAAACAAATAAATATGAGAAATTAAAATATGGGAAATGAAGCAAATTTGAAAGTGTTAGAAATAATGAAGGGAATGTGAGGGGGGAAATCAAATATGAGCATTGAGCAATAAACACAATTTTGAGAAATAAAGTCACAATTGTGAAAAAAGTTGCAAATTGAGTCGCAAATATGAGAAATTAAGTCACAATTGTCAGAAATAAAGTTGCATTTGTGAGGAAAAAGTTGCAATTAAGAGATCGTTACATTTATGATAAATAGACAGTGAGAAGTTGCAATTATCAAAGTCGCAATTATGAGATTTACATTTAGCAGTTGCTTTTATCCAAAGTGCCAATGATGACAATAGTTACGGTAATAAGGAATAACGTTGCAATTTTATGAAAAAGAGTTGTGAGAAATGGAGCAAATTGCAATTCTGAGAGAGTTGCAAATTTTGAAAGCTAAAGAAGCAAATATGAGAAATAAAAATGTGAGAAGTAGAATTGTGATGTATAAAGTCGCAACTGTGAGAAATGAAGTTGCGGTTGCCAGAAGTGAAGTCGCAATTGTGAGAAAATTACAGTTATCATCAATAAAGTCACTATTGTGAGATATAAAGTAACAACTGTGAAATATGAAGCTGCACAGAAGTTCATGAGGCGGACCAAGGAAATGACAAACAAAAGGGCCAACACATGCTGTCAGAGCCTTTCTGAGCCTTTTAGGTTATTCCCAGTATTTTGTGATTTTTACAAGATCATATGACTCTCAGTGGAAGTTCAGTTAAAAATGGCTTGACTCCAGTTATCCACAGATGTGAATGCTGAAAGTTTATCTGCTGCACTTCGGAGTCCATCTCTCAAAATAACACAACCAGGCCATTCCTTTTGGACTGCCGTGATCCTCTCATATGTTTCTTGTGGGTAGTAGATCACAATATGACACGCTCAGAAAAATACAAGCTTTTTTGTGGAATTGCATGCATTCTTCTGTTGGATTCTATTTCACATTCCCTCCAATTTGCAACACTGATTCGCTTAAGGTGAAGGCAGGGCTGTTCACGCTAAAGCAACCCTACCGGCTGGTTGATAAGCCTCCAGCTGGTTCATGTGGAAGCAATAATGCTTCTCATAGTGGTTTATAGTTTTTCACGATCCATCTGAGAACACCTGTATTTATAGAGTTGCTTCATGGCGTCATTTGATATCTTCAGAGGATTGATACTAAAAGTGTTGAACGGTTTATATTAATACCCAGTTGACTGGCTCTGTTATTTTAATTAACCACAGATATGTAGTTTTGCATGTCATTGTAAAGGTTACTAAGAGTTTTCAATTTGTAAAATGGCAGTGTATGAGACCAAAGAGTTGACCTAAATCTCTTCATTCTAGCGAATACATGGTTTGCAGTTGGCCATCCTGTTGTAGTGTAACGGAAAGACTAAAATCCAGAGTAAACAAAGCTTTTTGAGTTGAAACCATTTGGGTGTGTTGACATTTGACCTGCTTGTCTGGCGCGGCATCATGTTTAAAATCTTTAACTTCCTCCTCCATATTTCCTTTATAATCCTTCCTTCTGCTCCCAGTAGGTTAGAGAACGTTAGAGGAAGTGGAAAGTTGTGGGTTTGTTATCGTAAGGATCACATCCTCCATACAACAGGATCAGTTATAGATGCTGCCAGAAATCTTGATGTCTGCAGGGTACAGTATCTGACAGAATCTTAGAAGAAGAGGAGAAGAGGAGTTCTTAAGTCATATTTATGGAGAGATGAATCTGTTTTAAAAGACTAGGATTATTTACCCCAGGATTTCATTAGCCTACTGCTGAGGCTTTGAACCTACTGTACAGCTATAGAATCACACCATGGTAGAACTTGAAACTTGAGACCGGTCTATTCTGAGCAGGAACCTCCAGAATGTTTCTCCATGTTATATGGGTGCCCATGTCCGCCTCGGAGTGAAAAATAAAATGGGTAAAAGCAAATTCTCATTTGTCATCTTTAAAGCAGGATAGTTTCTGATTGGCTGTCAGTGTTTTAATTTTAAGTGATTCCAACAATTCAAACAATTCCTCTGTGTCATTATCATTATAGTTGATGTGTGGACTTTCATATTCCAATCGAATTAGAATGATACAACTTTATAGTTATCATTATCGTTATCATTCTTGGTGTGAGCTTGCATTCAATTTAAATTTTTCAATTTAAAGAATTATAAAGTCATATAAAAAAGTCACATTGAGGGATTATCACCCAAGTCAAAAATACAATGTAAAAGTAGCAATTGAGAGAAAGTCGCAATTACAAGAAAAGTCGCTAACGAAGTCGCAATTCTGAGAAGCATTCACAATTACAAGAAACAAAGTTGCAATTGCAGGAAACGCAGTTGGAATTATCATGTAATGTTGCACAGTCAGTTGCGATCAATTGTGAGAAATAAAATCGCAGTCATGAGAAATGACAATAATGCAAACTGAATCGCAATTATGAGAAGTACGAATAGTGAGAAAGTCGTACAGTAATTTTAAGATATAAAACAGTGATAATGAGAAAGTCGATTACCTTTTCATTTTTTTTTCTGGCAGAAATGGGCTTTCATAACATTAATACTGCAATACAGCAAGATTTAGTGAAGTGCAACAAGCTGCTTTTAGTTGATGCATAGTTTTCTTTCAGATGTCTTACAAATTTCCAAATGCAACATGGCCTACTGTCATTATAGCATACTTTCTTACCCTACAGTGTATTCAGACTTTGTTCACATCAGTTTTCCTCTGAAAATCTCAATGTAAACGCCTCACAATGCATCTTTTCAAATCTTTGTTTTGAACAACAACACACAGTATATAGCAGTTATATATCTAGTGGGAATATTCGGCCTGCTGTTGATTTTGACTTTAGGGATTCCTGGTTACTCATCATGGGTGTTTCCCAGTTCGCTGTCACTCGAGCAAATCGCTACTAAACACAGTACACTAGAGAACTCATTATGGGTTTGACCTACATCTTCCCCTTCGTTATGCCCTAAAGTATGATAAGTTTTGCCATTTTGCGGCTTGCAGAATTTGTTGAAACAAGTGATTCTCAGGATCCATGATCCCAAAATTGCTGATTTTGCCTCTTTGCTTTTTTTTTTTTCTTTCTAGATGGATTGCTATGATAATTACTTGTTAAGAGCTATATTTTAGTTAAGAGCTATATTTTGAAATTCTAAAAACTGTTAACATTTAAGCATTTATGTGGTCCAGAGGGGCTGCTTTGAATTCTTTGTCCACCACAAAGCAGTAAAAAGTGCACAAACAGGAAGGACTTGGACCTCATACAATGTCAGATATCCTGCCTCTGGAACTACTGAGCAAAAAATCACACATAGCAATTTTTATGAACCCTTATTTTTGACAAATAGGAAAGTACTATTTTTTTTAATGCACTTTTGACTGTACTGGAAAAATTCATAGGGAATAACTGTCCCTGTAAGGAAATACCATTTAAGACTCCTATTTGATTTGCTTTATTTCTCGGGTGTTCTTGCAAAAGTATGCAAGCATGTCAAAATTATTTTCTTTCGTACCTCTTGTGCAGGAATAGCAATGACACTTTAAATTGTGAAACATCTTTGTTTCAAGTAGAGATGCACCATTACTGTTTTTAAACACTGACGAGTACCAATAAATTTAAATAATCTGTATTATTAGCAGATAATTGATCATGTTACCAATATATTATTTCAACTGATGTGTTTTGCCACCAAACCAAATCTATTGTATGTGTCCAAAGAAAAAGCTTTCCCTGGTCCTGTATTCCTTCAATCTACAGTTGATGGCATCAGCTACGCATTATGTTTGTTTCTTAGGTCAGCTGGCTAACAATTACGTCACCTAAACCAGTGTAACCAAACTCTCCAGTTACTTTTGTTTGCCTGTACTGTAGTAGTCTTTTACTTCAGGCAGTAAACTACTAATGCATATTGACTCAGTAGGGTGTACTTTCCCTACGAACATAAATTGACTGCTTGTTTTCAAAATTGAATAAAATAAGAAATGTTTCTTGAACAGCAAATCCGCATATTAGAATGATTTCTGAAGGATCATGTGACACTGAAGACTGGAGTAATACATATACATTTTAAATATACTCAGATAGAAAAGTTATTTTGAATTGTAGTAATATTTTACAATATTACTGTTTTTATTGTGTTTTTATCAAATAAATAAAGCCTTGGTGGACATAGTAGAGAAGGTCAATTCCCTTTGTGTGCTCCTGCAGGTCACATGAATAATATTAGTGTTGTAGGAATGTTGGCTCCTAGGAATTCCAGTTTGAAGTGGTGCCGCTTTCTGGTGAATCCACTGGGACACAGTTGAACCCTTTGATGGTTTCTCAAAGCTGAAGCTCCTGCAAAGAGATCTGTCTAGTCCTTATGCTGAAAGACTGCAGGTCTGAGCTGTCGGAGTCAATTTGCTTGGCGATCACTGTGACTTTAGCATATGCTAGTCTTCAATGACTATTAATGATAGACAGGATGGGCAAATGTGCATGATCCTGTTGAAAAATATATTGAAAGCAGTGGCAAAGGGTGTTAACTTGAATTCCACTGCTTGCAGTTGTGCCATCTTTTGAGTGGCTGTTCCTAGAGACACAATATGATTTGTAGTTTCTAAATGAGGCCTGTCTTGTGGTTTTTTCTTATGATTTTCTGCCAGGACAACTTTCCTGGCACGTCTTGCTTCAAGAAATATTCCTTACTGCCTTTTTAGCATGGTTAAATTTAGCAATGGGAACTTTCCCACACTGCACTGGCCGCATTGACCATTGGTGACATGTAAAATCTCACTGCTCTCGTTGGTCCTTGGAGAATTGAAGGACCAGGAATTTGGGTCATACTATATTTTTATGTGTGTTTTTGATGGTAAAGGAGCAGTGAATATGGTAATAAACAGTGGACGTGGCTGCACAAATGAATCAGGAGAGAGCAGCTAATGCCACTCTGCAGATAAATGAGAAGGTCTTGCCAGCTGCCAGATTTGATTAGGCTGCTGAGACTCAAGTGACCCTCAGGAGAGAAAGATGCAGGACTGCTATTGGGCTCAAGCTTTCGACAAGTCTGCTCACTCGTTCAGATGACCTGCTCCGACACGCATTCAAATCATTCACATGTCACTGCGCTCTGGTTTCACTCCCAAATCACCTCTTGGTTTGCAACTGGAAAACGAATTGATTTCCTCAACCCATCCATCTGAAGGACGCATTGAGCAATGCATGATATTGTCGTTCCCAACCTATTTACACTCCTCTTCTCAGAAATTTTTGAAGAATGTGCTGGCGGCTCTTTGTGTATGAGAATATTTTCTGGCTCACAGGTTGTCTACAGCTGGGCCAATCTTGGTGTCTTGATTCTCATTAAACATTCCTTTGTTCTGTCCCGTTTGCTCTGCATGCATTAATCCATCAAGCACTCGACTCTGAGTTAACGTGACTCTTCTGGCCTATTTTACAGCACATGCCAAGTGTTTTTGTGTCACTCAGCTAAAAATCTAGAGCATTTTCATTTAATTTACCAGACGTACTTCAGGACAGAATGCACTGTTTTTACCAAGGCATTGTCTGTTGGTCCAGATTGACATGTACATTGCTATTAGGTATTTGTACAGGTGGTTGACTTTGTCCAGCTGTTGACTAGTATTTTTAAGTATTTATTTATTTTATTTTATTTATTTTGTGTTTTGTTTTTATTTTATTTATTTTCATTATTTATTTTATTTTATTATTATTTTATTCCAAATATGATATCCCCCTTGGATGGGATACCACATTTCCTAGTCAATGATAATTGCAAACAATATATATATATTGTTTGCAATTGTCAAAGCAAATTGTTAAAATTATTAGGAAAAAAATATTTATAAGTTGATGTTTGTTTTTGTTGGTTTACTTTTATGTATTTGTATTTATGTATTTGTTTTACTGTATTTTTTGTACTTTTTATTTTGTATTATTTAGTGATATTTATTGTTTATTGTATTTAGTTTTATGCATTATACCAAATTATTTGGTGAATGTGATATATATATATATATATATATATATATATATATATATATATATATATATATATATATATCTATATATATATATAATATATATATATTATATATATATATATTTTTATCATTTCAATTTTCACAATTCCCAGTTTAAATCCACCTGCTTTTTCTGAAATTATGTAGATGTGTATAGCCCTAATCCTTATAAGGACTGTGCAGTTTTATTGATATAATTGACCTTTATATACAAACCACACTGACAGGCTGCAATCAGAGCCCTAAAGCAATAAATGAATTTACACAATGTGAACAGCCTACCATTTTTAGTCATTTCACAGCACTGTATACCCATATATAGGATGTTTTTTTCCACATACGTATGGTTAATTGCAAATCATGAAATTTATGGCACTTTGGTCCCTGTGTAAAAACAAATAAAGCCCTCTCTTCCTTTTCTTTCCCCAGTCTTGAAAAGTAATGCCAGCACCAACCAACCCCTGACTGAACCCCTTGTCCACAGAGGGAAAGAGTGAGATAAAATAGGAAGGATGGGGGAGACTGAGGACGAGCGTACGTCTCAGGCCGGCCAGCTGTTTGAGAACTTCGTGCAGGCCACTACCTGTAAAGGCACCCTGCAGGCCTTCAGCGTCCTCTGCAGGCAGCTGGAGCTGAACCCCTCTGACTACAGAGGCTTCTACAGCAGCCTGAAAGCTGCCGTCACCTACTGGAAGGTCAAAGGCCTCTGGGGGAAACTGGACAAGAGAGCAAGCCACAAGGAGTACAGTAAGGGCAAAGCCTGCGCGGATACCAGAGTAAGTCTGTAGAGCTCTAGACATGTACTTAAATTCTCACACTATTTAGAGGAAAAAAAACTTAAAAAAAGGTGTTTTGAAAGCTCACTTGGAGATTTTAATTGTTGTATAAGATGACAAACTTGTTAGTTGTATATTTATGGGATTCTTTGGCTTAAAATGTCACTATTTGCTGCATAACTAAATAGAATTTAAATAGCACCAACAACTCATTTTCATATCCATATTTGTTAGTCAAATGACTTTTTCCTGATAAAAATGGCTGAGATCGCTGTTGCGATGGCTGTTTTGGCACTGCATCTTGTGTTCTTTCTATTTATAAAAGGAAACAGGAAATGAGGATCAGCATCATTTAGTTTAAGCCATTTTTTTCCACTGCAGTCGACCGTTGGACTGAAGGGTCAAAGGTTAGGAGGTCAGGGTTTTTGTCTATCTAGAGTTCATTTAGAAAAGATTTTACCTCTAGAGATGACCTAAAATGCTTGTTTAAGAGATCTGAATCATCACGTTAGCATTAGCAATTATGTTTGACTGTAACAATACGCCACTGAAATCCCATACAAATGATTTTCCTCATCAGAGTGATTCCGTAATGTTGCTTTAACTCACGAGAATGGCATGATCTCAATGTTGGAGTGCCATACCATGCTAATCTGGGCTTACTTTTTGTGGAGCCTGCATGCTAGCAAGTGTTTGGGCTGATATTAATGTGTTAGCTTGGGAAAAGAAAGTTGTCTTTGTTTAACTCTAAGCTCAGGGTTACTGTAAAAATCTGCTATGCATTAACTAGACCACTGTGTTATTGTGTAGGTGTTTGTGATCAATGGAAGAGTCAATCTCAGGTCACTTGACTTAGCAGACGTGTTGAGATTGTGCTTGGTGCATTTTGCATAGTGGTTTTGCCTGTGAACTTACTGACCTCATTTGAAGCTCGATAAGGTGTTGAAATAATTAGAAACCTTAAGGAATATTTGTTTTGCAGTGAAGTGTCAGTTTAAGAGGATTAAATGATAATCTCTGGGGCTTTAGCTATTTATTTCTAGTGTTTTAACTCAGTCTATGCTATGATTATTGCTGTTATTTTTGTTGTGGAGCAAGTCGTAGTTTGTTTGCATAGGTTTGCATTGTGAACTTAAGGTTTATCTCACACAAATTTGTTGACTTATTTCACAACAACAGTATTGAAGGAGTAGTTCACCTAAAAATGGAAACTCTAAATGAATGTGTAAATGAACTTGGGCTCTCATGTTCCAAATATACAAAAATACAAAAGCATCAAACAGTTCATGCAACTTGTTTCATTCACACTGTGCACAGCTGTCAATGATGTTTAATCTTGATGTCACAATATCATGACATTTAGCACCAAATTTTTTTGTTTTCAAATGGATGCGGAGAGCAAGATTTACAATAAATAACGACTTAAATCCAGTTTGTTGTTGATAATCGGAGTTATTATTGTGCTTCCCAGACGTGCCGCATTTTCAGATTGTTCTATGCCAGTGGTCTTCCAAAGACAGTAAGATTAATCCTAAAGCTTGGCTTTTGAATGCAGGTCAGCATTGCTCTGGCACAGAAACACCTTTCTAAATGTTTTCAGAAGTAGTAATGTAAGGACACAGAAGCCTACGGTGGTATCTGAAGCTGAGAGTAGCGCACACTGACTCATCTTACAGGAAGTTGGGATCATCGGTCAAACACTAAGATAAAGAAATTGTGGTTCATGTAAAAGCAGTTTGGTTGGTTGCACAAAACTAAAGTTGTTCATGTGCAAAGGAGAACATACAGTAACATTCCTGAATTGTTGAATTGGAAAAATTAATTCCTCTTAAAGGGATAGTTCACTCAAAAATTAAAATCCTGTCATTAATTACTCACCCTCATGTCATTCCAAACCCATAAGACCTTTGTTCATCTTTGTATGAATTGCATATGTAAGCTTAAAGAGTTCATTTTATAAATGCATCTTGTTTAAACACCTCTAATGTGAAAATGATTGCCATATGTGGACATAAATGGTCAAACTATTACATTTCATTTAAATTGTCTTTCCATCTAAACACCACCAGGTTAGTGCAGCAATTCATTTTGTTCAATATCGTCTTATCTTTCCATCTAATCACAGGTAATAAAAGTGTGATGAAAGTGTTTTTGCCATTTTATGACCACTTTTGAACCAGCCTTTTATGGATATGTGAGTTTGTGCACCATATTAGGTCAAGTAAACCATAACACTTGTTTTTCTTAGAAACTACAGTCATAATCCCTGCTTTGTTGAGAGAGACAAGTAGAGACGTCACCTAGTCCTGGCTTGTGTTTGAACTTGCATGGATTGGGTTTTAAGTGACAAGTGGGGAGGTGAAATGATACCATTTGATTATGCCAGAAGAATTGGCATGCACAAATTGGTTTTGATTGGTCAGGAAGTTGACATGTTTTGGAGTGAGTCTTTGCTTCCACTTGTAGACGATCTCCATGAAAAATGCCAGACAGTGTTATTTAAATAAGTCCTTTAAATTATGCCAAACTTGTTTGTTTCCACAGTGTCTCATCATTGGTGGCGGTCCCTGTGGCTTTCGGACTGCCATAGAGCTGGCTTTGCTTGGTGCCAAGGTGGTGGTGATTGAAAAAAGAGACACCTTCTCCAGGAACAATGTCCTCCACCTTTGGCCTTACACCATCCAAGACCTCAGGGACCTTGGAGCCAAGAAGTTCTATGGAAAGTTCTGTGCTGGATCTATAGACCACATCAGTAGGTCGAATCTGTTTTCATACCAACCAGAAACCAAAATTTAGTTACAGATACTCTTCACTGATATCCCTTCTAGTCATCGAGAGATACCATAACAGGAAAACAAGATATGGTTTCGTCAGATGTTGCAATCACATGCAGGGCTTTGCGTATGAGCATTTTTTATACACAGTGATGTTATTTTTCTTTCATGCTCTGCCAACTGAACCTATTGTAAGTCTGATATGTTCCTCTTTATGGTCCCTGAGATGGGACCAATCCAACCCAACCAAAAGAGATGTAAAACATTTAGAGTAGCTGGGATTATGCAAATGTCTTTTTCCATGCTTCTCTCTTTAAAAATACTGGCTACTGGCTGCTGTCTGATAGTTTAAGTTCATGCTGCACAATGTGTATATGCATACATGCCTAAAATTTTAAGCTTGTGACTTTGAGAGTCAGTTGTTTATGAATCAGACTGCATTGGTCACGCTGTATGATTTTGCAAGCAGCCGTTAAGACTGCGCAACAGAAATGTTTTTTAATGCATTTAATTATTTTTGTGCCTTTTATTTGTTCTTTTGTTTTATTTTGTTCTGTTTTTTGTTTTATTTTATTGTTATATTTTTTGTGCTTTTGTTTTTTGTTCTGTGCTTTTTTTTTTTTTTTTTTTTTTTTTTTTTTTTTCACCCAGTTTTTAATCTCATCACATTTGATTCCAGTTTTTTAATCTCCTCACATTTGATTCAACCTCAGACACTATCAGCTAGGCATATGACGGAATGAAATTTTCATGTTGCCATTAATTGCTAATGCTTTTATCACGGTATTGAAATTTAGTTGCAAAATAAATACTATTAATACTAATAACAATTGTAATATTTATAACCTTATTAATGGCATTACTGTCAGTAAAGCAGATAGCCATGAGTTTAATGTTGATTATTTTTCTATAACATTGACATTCTGTTAGGCTATAGAAAACGCTTGAGGGAGTTTAGTTTTTTATGATGTTTTGAAAACTGTTTGTGTATAAATTTTTATTAATAAAATATAGCCTATTATGCACAGGACAGCAGAAAAACCCAGAATAGCTATAAACAAGCTAAAACCCAATTTAAAGCGAAACTGAAAGTATGGGCTCACGTACTGCTCTCATTCAGCACAAATCAAACTTTTTCCATATTCACAATGTATTTGAAGCTACACCATAATATATATTAAATGAACTGGGCTTTGTACGTTCCAATATCGACAGAAAAAAATCATAATGAACAAAAATGTGTCGCAGTGGAGTGAACCGGGGCTCACGCTGTACGGCATAGACTACTTAAATTGATTGTGTTGCATTTTTATCTGTATTGGTGATTCTATTTTTTATTTTAATAATGAACAGGTTGAGCTGTTTGCAATGAATATGTGTGCATGAGACACCGGCGCGGTCAAATCGCGGTATTTTAAAGGTGACCATGATTAACAATATTGTGCATATTCATTACCGTGATATATCGCATTACTGAATTCCGGCACATGTCTAATATCAGCATTACTGTAATGGCCTTGTACCAGCACCATCACATCCTCAGTAATAGTACATGACAAAATGAACAGTATAAATGTGTTTCCTTCCTAGTGGAACTGATGGTGACTTTCTTCTATTTTCAGGTATTCGTCAGCTGCAACTCATGCTGTTAAAGATTTCTCTCATTGTTGGGGTTGAGGTGCATGTCAACGTGGAGTTTGCCAAGCTTCTCGAGCCACCTGAGGACAAAGGCACTGATGGTAATTGGCAAATCATCATGACATCTAGCTTTGAGGACTACATTGAGCATAGTGTCTCTTAGCTCACATTTACTGTCCACAATACATCCTGACAGACCTAAGACGCGTGGATCACCCAGACATCATCATCATCATCATATAATCCCACACAGCCATTAAATTACTATAAATATGTGAAAGACAGCCCGTCACCTGATTTCTTTAAACCTCATGTGGTCTGGAAATGGTTGGGTAATCATTACCTTATGTCATTATCTTATGTCATTTCTTGGCAGATTTACACACCCTTTTGCAAGTCGCCCTGCTACACGCATATCCCCACAGACACCCAGGACATTATGTTTAGGAATGAGATCACAGACAGAAAGAAGCTGTAAACGGGTTTTCAAATTTATCTACTCATTTTACACTCTGGGCTATTTTCCTTGCAGCCTATTTAACAAAGCTGGTTAGGGAATGCTCATAATTTTCTGTTTAAAAGTGTGATTTTAACACCTACAATAGGCCTAACATTGGTTGAATGTCAGTTTACCCAGGTATTGTTGTAAGTTCCTACTTCAAGATCCTAATAGATTTATGGAAGCAAAAGTAGGGCTAAACCAGATCATGAAAACTGACACCTTCCCACTATGTACCCTTGATGCACACACACGACTGATACCGAGATGGTTTGTGTCGTTCCTCCACGTCAATGGCACTCACCAGTCTGCAATGTGCAAATGATAAACTCTCAGTTCTGTACTATATATAAAGTCAGGGGTCATTAGGGTATATAGCGCCTCTCCTGCTATGCATTGCTGATCAAAAGAGCATCATTGGCCTTATGTCAAATTATACAGGCGTCACACATGGATGGAACATGAAGGTTGTGTTTCCAGATACACGTAAGCTTTTTTCCCTGGTGGCTTCACACACTGAGTTGGCTGTACTTTTGAAGCTGCAGTAAACAAAAGAAAGGCCAAATTATTTTGTTTTCCTTTGAGCCTCTTTGACCAGGTGTCTGCATTCCAGGGCCTGGATGGAGGGTGGAGGTTCGGCCGGCCGATCACACCGTCTCAGAATATGAGTTTGATGTGATCATTGGAGCAGATGGAAGGAGAAGCACTCTTGATGGTAAGCAAATATTTACAGTTTATATAAAACTAAAAATAACATTTTCCATTTCACCCTACATAGTTTCTAAATGGCTTGGGTTTAAAATGGAGGCGTTTTTCTGTTCCCATAAATCAATTGAGGTTAATTATACATTACAGTATGTGTGCATCTTAACTTATCCTCCCGTGAATGAAGGAACTCTGTTTGCAATGAAATTATCATATCTTTTAAACAAACATATCCTTCTAAGGAATCAATATTAATCTTGCCTGAAATATTCCTGGAACTCAACTGGCAGAACCTGATGGTTATGGTCAATGCAAAGGTATTTGCAAAGGCAGCATATATTTGCAAATGATGGCCAATTTCAAGGGTTTTATTCCCAGGGTATTTACTATATATCTTTATATATATATATATATATCATATATATATATATATATATATATATATATATATATATATATATATATATATATATATATATATATATATATATATATATATATATATATATATATATATATATATATATATATATATATATAAACAACGCTATTAACAGAAACGTTCAAATACTGATTCTGCTCGGAGTGAACCAATTTTTTTTCCTTCTCGTTTTAAAAACGAAACTAAAGCCTACTTTAATTAATTCTGCACGAATCCAAATGTTTGCATATTTGCGAAGTATCTGCATGCTAACCTTCTATTAAACTATTGGCTTTGTTCTTCACTCGCATTATCGATGTAAAGCATCATCCTTCACATATAGGCTACAACAGCAGTGAGGCCTGCGCTGGTCACACTGAATGGCACAGACTGTAAAGACAGACTATTTAAATTGAGCAGTGTAACTTTTTATGTTTCTGTATTTTATATTGATAATGAACAGCCTGCGATGTCAAATTAGCCAAAATTAGTTGTATGTGAATGTGAGGCACCGACACGATCACTGCATTGTTTTCCCAACTAGCTTTTGAAAAAAAAAGGAAACCGCTTTCTGCCAAGACGTTTTTTTCCCTTGAACTTCAGAGCGCGTTATTATCTGAAACTCAGCACATTTTTTTTCTTTCGTTTTGTCAATCTGTTAATCATTTAAGTGAAATATATTTTGTCTATAGGCGTATATATTTCTTTTTATGTAGCCAATATAGTTTTATTCTGTTTTCTCCGTTCAGAGAAATGCTGCAGGTGCGTGATGTGACCTTGTGTGAATCTGTGTTCTACACCGGTTTCAAACAAAAAGCTGCATATAACCTGCCATTCATTTTCACTTAAATGTAGGCTTCATGCTTGGCGGTTCGTGACATATCCTCTGATAAACTCTAACGCCTGTGCATTGCCATTGTGACTGATCAATTTACAGCTGAGCGCGGGCATTTCACTCGTTGGATGCATCAGCGTAACGTTTGCATAGGCCGTACTATGCTGTCTGACAAACTATACAGGTCCTTCTCAAAAAATTTGCATATTGTGAAAAAGTTCATTATTTTCCATAATGTAATGATAAAAATTAAACTTTCATATATTTTAGATTCATTGCACACCAACTGAAATATTTCAGGTCTTTTATTGTTTTAATACTGATGATTTTGGCATACAGCTCATGAAAAACCAAAAAATTCCTATCTCAAAAAATTAGCATATTTCATCCGACCAATAAAAGAAAAGTGTTTTTTAATACAAAAAAAAGTCAACCTTCAAATACTTATGTTCAGTTATGCACTCAATACTTGGTCGGGAATCCTTTTGCAGAAATGACTGCTTCAATGCGGCGTGGCATGGAGGCAATCAGCCTGTGGCACTGCTGAGGTGTTATGGAGGCCCGGGATGCTTCGATAGCGGCCTTAAGCTCATCCAGAGTGTTGGGTCTTGCATCTCTCAACTTTCTCTTCACAATATCCCACAGATTCTCTATGGGGTTCAGGTCAGGAGAGTTGGCAGGCCAATTGAGCACAGTAATACCATGGTCAGTAAACCATTTACCAGTGGTTTTGGCACTGTGAGCAGGTGCCAGGTCGTGCTGAAAAACGAAATCTTCATCTCCATAAAGCTTTTCAGCAGATGGAAGCATGAAGTGCTCCAAAATCTCCTGATAGCTAGCTGCATTGACGCTGCCCTTGATAAAACACAGTGGACCAACACCAGCAGCTGACATGGCACCCCAGACCATCACTGACTGTGGGTACTTGACACTGGACTTCAGGCATTTTGGCATTTCCTTCTCCCCAGTCTTCCTCCAGACTCTGGCACCTTGATTTCCGAATGACATGCAAAATTTGCTTTCATCCGAAAAAAAGTACTTTGGACCACTGAGCAACAGTCCAGTGCTGCTTCTCTGTAGCCCAGGTCAGGCGCTTCTGCCGCTGTTTCTGGTTCAAAAGCACACGCCTGTGCACGGTGGCTCTGGATGTTTCTACTCCAGACTCAGTCCACTGCTTCCGCAGGTCCCCCAAGGTCTGGAATCGGTCCTTCTCCACAATCTTCCTCAGGGTCCGGTCACCTCTTCTCGTTGTGCAGCGTTTTTTTGCCACACACTTTTTCCTTCCCACAGACTTCCCACTGAGGTGCCTTGATACAGCACTCTGGGAACAGCCTATTCGTTCAGAAATTTCTTTCTGTGTCTTACCCTCTCGCTTGAGGGTGTCAATGATGGCCTTCTGGACAGCAGTCAGGTCGGCAGTCTTACCCATGATTGCGGTTTTGAGTAATGAACCAGGCTGGGATTTTTTTAAAAGCCTCAGGAATCTTTTGCAGGTGTTTAGAGTTAATTAGTTGATTCAGATGATTAGGTTAATAGCTCGTTTAGAGAATCTTTTCATGATATGCTAATTTTTTGAGATAGGAATTTTGGGTTTTCATGAGCTGTATGCCAAAATCATCAGTATTAAAACAATAAAAGACCTGAAATATTTCAGTTGGTGTGCAATGAATCTTAAAATATATGAAAGTTTAATTTTTATCATTACATTATGGAAAATAATGAACTTTTTTCACAATATGCTAATTTTTTGAGAAGGACCTGTATTTTGTACAGATTTTATATTGTTTTGGCATTTAATTATTTTGCCCAAAGAAAAACATTGGATTATGCAACAGACATGCAACTCGTTGTCTCCATGCAGTTAATTAATAAACCATCGGTATTGACCCTTTTCATGCTATATCCGATATGCCGATGGCTTTAAAATAATCAAAAATCGGCCGATAAATATCGGCGGCCGATAGATCGGTGCATCCCTAATTTTTTATATAACTTCGATTGTGTTCATCTGAAAGAAGAAAGTCATATACACCTAGTATGCCTCAAGGGTGAGTAAAACACAGGCTAATTTTCATTTTTGGGTGAACTAACCCTTTAATTTGGGGGTGAGGCTAGGGTTGCCCACCCCACTTACAACTGCTGCTTCTGTCTCTAATTTCTTGACAAGAATTGTAGTTATTTAGATGCAGAATGACATTACAACCACATCAAACAGGAGACTTTTCAGACGCGCACTCCACTTTGCCTTCATGATAGGCACTAGTGAAAAAGCATGTGGAGAAAAAGTAAGGTGACGAGGAGCTTTAGTAGAACATCAGTGAACTGTGGACAGATGAGATGTTTCAGGTCATATGTCAGTAAAAATTTATTTTCCTGTCCTGTCAGCTGTTATACTGTGCACAAAATTAAAGCACGAAAGAAACTACGAGCATGCTGGTTATGTTGTCAGTTAAGTCATGAAGTTACCAAAAAGGCGATTAACACTGCCTTAAAACAGCATGAATGTAAGTATTTGTTATATATGAGTCACATTTAAGAACATGTCTCTGAAATGCAGTGGTATTAAAACTGTCCTGGAGCACCACATTGCGTGTTCCTCATCTAACACACTCGATTCAACTCGACAGATCATTAAAGAGACCTGAAGTGGGTCAGAAAAGGTAAAGAGTTGTGATAAAATATGATACATGTCAGATCTGCGTCACGTACAGCAGCAGCAGCTCTTAAAGTAATAGCAGCCAAATAACCTAATAAGCAGCTGCTGTGATGTCTGTTGATCAAAGAACAAAAGAAAAAAAAGGAAATCAATCACTTTTGTAGCTTTAAGGATTCATCTATATTTAATTTAGAATTTACGGTTTAATAACTTTGTTAAAATTGCTAGCTCTCAATTAAACTGTAATGTTAAATGGTTATAACAATGGTTAAACATTATGAAAAAATAAAAAAAAATTCAAATTGAATTAAGAATAGAGAAATCCGTAGTGTTGGTATCACTGATGCTCGCTTTCAGTCATAAAAAAGATGCCACTAAACAAATATATATATATATATATATATATATATATATATATATAAATATATATATATATATATATATATATATATATATATATATATAAATACTTATGTAGTTTCTACATTAATTTGAAGATTGCATGTGAAATTATTGCAATATAAAAGTATATTTAAAAACTTGGTAATGTTAGGTGGGATGTTGTGGTATATTTTTGTGTTTTGTTTGCCAGACGTCATATGGTGGCTCAAACTAACATCTTGGAACACTATATCAGAAAAATACACTGTGCAAATGTCTTAGTGAATGGCACATACTGTATTTAGCACTTTCAGACTGGAATCTTTTCATCTTATGAGATTTGGCTCTCTCAAGCATAATAAACCTGCTAAAAGGCTTTAACATGCTCACTCAGTCAGGAAAATTGCCCCAGTGACTCCAATTTCCTAAAACTCTCTGTCCTACATTCAGTCTCCCATTCCTTGAGTACGCGGGTCAGCTCTTTGTGTTTGACAGGAAGCTGGTTAGCTCACTACAGCAGGGGTGGAGCGGGACTCCTTTCATTGCTTCCTGCTGACACAGTTAGTGGAGTTCAGAGACATCGAGCAGAAAGGCAGATCCTAGATCAGACTTAAATCGGCTCTCCAAGTTAGAACAAGAAACCTTTGAACCATGCTGTGCTAAGTTACACCCAGACTTGACACATGAATTGTTTTTATGTGGGATAGTGGTAGTAAACAAACACTTGGTGTACAAGTGTTACCTTGAAAAGAAAATATATTATGTTGCTTTTTCACACAGAAGGGTGCAAAGACTGTATTGTGTAATTTGTTGTTATGAAAACGCTTTTGTTTTGCACAGGTCAGCATGACCTGAAAGGTCTTGCACTTTTATTTTTGCAAATATACGCTGCCTTAGCAATTGCCTTATCTATTGATCTAAAAAAAAAAAAAAACAACAACAACTGTTAACTGTTTTAAAGCACCTTGTGTCTTATCTTATCTCTGCAAAGCATTATGTTGCTCTCTACTCCAGGCTTCAAGAGAAAGGAGTTCAGAGGGAAACTAGCCATTGCCATCACTGCAAACTTTGTCAATCGCAACACGACAGCTGAGGCCAAAGTAGAGGAGATCAGCGGAGTGGCCTTCATCTTCAATCAGAAGTTCTTCTTGGAGCTCAAGGAGGAGACAGGTGTGGTGAAGCGATGAAACGTTCCTTAATGTTTCTAAAATACCAATTACATAATACGAATCCTAACACATTATTAGCATCAGTGTTTAATGGTTCCACTCCTTAAAGTGAGCAAAACTGCATAGTAATCCATTTTGAATATGCCCTCATCAAAGTTAATAATAGAGCTTAATTCATCGTACACAACACCAGCTACAAAACAGTCGCACAATCACGCTAATAGACCTCATTTATCTTTTGTACAGGCATTGATTTGGAAAACATTGTCTATTACAAGGACAACACACACTACTTTGTCATGACTGCAAAGAAACAGAGCTTGCTGGACAAGGGTGTGATCATCAATGTAAGTAAATAATTTCAGTTAATATTAAATGATTTTATAGATTTGTGTATTCATTTGTAAAGCATGTACACGTCATTGTAATATTTGTCGTCATGCTGTTTAGTGTTATTTAATTTTTCGTTTAGTTTTATTTTTTTATTTATTTTTTTGACTTCTTTTAGCAGCAAGGTTAGGATTAGAGTTGGTCTTTAATAACTATTATAAACTTAATCTTCAAACAATGGTCCACACCATTATGTAAAAACAAGCATTTGTGTGTCCTATGGCGAATATTAGTCATCCTATGATAGACATTACAAAGTCTTTTGCTCTCTGAATGCATTAGAGATAACTTTTTCACGTTTATTGTGAATAGAAGCACTATCAGGAAGCTTTGTGTTGGCGTCTCTGTCAGACATGGAGTATGATACAGGATGTTACAGCACAGCAGCTGAGTGATTGAAGCTCTTTGAGTGTTTGGAGTTTGTCTGGAGTTTTAAACTCATGCCCTTGAACAGCAGCCCCAGTACTCACAGTGGAGACCGTAAAATCCTGGCTCATCACTCCAACATAATAATGATGATGATGCTGCTGGTGTGCAATCCACTTAACTTTAAGCTACTTGTTGCATTCAAATGCCCTATTTTTTGACATGACTTGCTAGGGTTGTTTGTGATTACTTAACATCCTGCACGTGCACCTAAAACTGATCTTAGTTATCACAGTGGTCCTAAAATGTATTTAGATGTATTGCATGAAAAAAAAAATGTAAATTTTTTTTTTTTTAAATAAAACAATTTAAAAAATAAAACAAAATGCAATAATAAATAAATAAAAATAACATAAAAAATGCAATATAATAACAAAAATCATAAATGTAAATTAAAATCAAAATATAAAAACAAAACATAAAATATATATTTATAAAATATACTTTGGTCATATTTCATTTAAAAGTATGTTTTCTCTGTTTTTTCCTTTCCCAGGACTATATTGAGACTGAACGGCTGTTGGCGAGCAACAACGTAAACCAAGAGGCTTTGCTCTCTTACGCCCGTGAGGCTGCAGATTTTGGTACAAACTACCAGCTTCCTTCTTTGGATTACGCCATCAACCACTACGGCCAGCCAGATGTGGCTATGTTTGACTTCACCTGCATGTACGCCTCAGAGAACGCCGCGCTGGTGAGAGAAAAGAACGGCCATCAGCTGCTGGTGGCACTGGTTGGAGATAGTCTGCTGGAGGTAGGTTTTACTTATTTAATTAGAATAAATAAATAAAAAATTATTGTATTATCATATATCTGAATGAATTATGTATTGTATGTTAACATAATAATTAGAATAAAACAACTTAAATGTTAGGATATCTTTATCGCCTTTTGCCGTAGTAACAGCAACTCTTAAGCTGCATAAAACTTAAATAATTATTCATTTTAAATGTTAACTTTTACTTTCTTAGAACATTTCAAAATTTCCATTTATCTTGTGGTTTAAAATTTAAATATATATATTTAAATTTATATATTTTTTTTTGACACTTTGACCCCACAGTATGTCTGAAATTAAACGCAGGAGACGATAGAGTTTACTTTAAGTTTAAATATTCCTGATTATTTCAACATGCCACTTGACTGTATAGTGTTTTGTTTAGAGTAGCCTGTAAACATGCAATGGTTTCTCTCTGTCTCATTGGTCTCCAGCCTTTCTGGCCCATGGGTACAGGATGTGCTCGAGGGTTTCTGGCTGCCTTTGACACAGCATGGATGATAAAGGGTTGGGCTCAGGGCAAAGGGCCCCTTGATCTTCTGTCAGAAAGGTGCAAACACACACCATCAACCAATGAACACATTTGGTCATGTTTTTTAATAATCAAATTTGTTTGTCTTGACCCAGTGTCCTCTTTGTTTGTTTATCATAGGGAAAGCATCTACAGGCTGCTGCCTCAGACTACTGCAGAAAACATCTCAAAAAACTTTGAGCAGTACACCATCGACCCAGCCACACGTTACCCCAACCTCAACTCCAGCTGCGTACGACCACATCAGGTGAGACTCACGCACATCATCACCATATATAGATCTATATGCGTCCGTCTTCCTCCTCTAAATGCTAAACTTCCTGTTTCAGGTGCGGCATCTGTACATTAACGGCGAGCAGGACTTAAGTTCTCTGGAGCACAGTGGACCCACACGCAGATCTGTAAACATCTCCAGACGAGGTAGATTCAGAATCGTGTGTCTTACAAGATGGCAGCAGATTTGACTGCCTGATTCTCTTTGTCAAAATAGTCCTTTCAGGGACTGCAACCACGAGAATCAATGCAAATTCAAGTAATCCCTGCATTTGGTTTGCAACTCCTTGCAATTTTGTCTTATTTCTGCATTTCCACTTAAAATTGATGGAAAAAGAGAGCAATATCAGGTAATGATTCCCCTTGATCGTGGTACTGTTGACACAAAAGCTCTTTATAAAACTTCATATTGAAAATTGAGTCATTACGATATAGGAATAGTGTCATATTTTCACTCAACCCAACTCTTAAAATCTCATTCAGTTTCATTTTTCTGTAATTGGAAAATAGGATGTAGTGATGCCACAAGATCCATATTTGTTTTATACTGGCTCACCTGGATGTGGCCTCACAGGAACAATAATTCCCACACCCTCTACTCAATCAAAAGGGTCATGTTACAGTACATGACGAAAAGAGTCAACAAAAGCGTGTGTGGACTTGTAGTGAATCTTATCAGTCACACTATATACAGTATAGGTGTTTGTGCATGTGTGTGTGAGAATATATATATATACATATAATATAATATAATATAATATATATATATACATATAATATAATATAATATAATATGCACATTATTTTCTATTCTATATTTAATTTTTAATTTTAGTTTTTTTATATTTTTATTCTTGACTTTTATTTCATTCTTTCATACCTATATTTATGTATATTTTCCTCTTTGTTGTATTCTTTAATAATTGCACTGTCCATGGGGTGGACCTGACTCATTTCACTGCTGGTTATATATTCTCTATACTGTATAATCGTGTATGTGACGAATAAAACTCTTGAATCTTAAATATATATGTATATACCCTGCTGTTCAAAAGTTTGGGATAAGACTTTTTTTTCTGGATTCTTTTATGAATAAAAAGTTAAAAAGAACAGCATTTATTTAAAATTAAAATATTTTCTAACAATATGAGTCTTTACTATCACTTTTTATCTATTTAACACATCCTTGCTGAATAAAAGTATTACTTTCAAAAAGAGAAAGAAGATAAAAAATTCTGACTCCAAACTTTTGAACAGTAGTGTATATTGTAAAACAAGATTTCCATTTTGAATAAATGATGTTTTTTAATTTTATTTTATATTCATAAAAGAATCCTGAAAAAAGGGTCACAGGTACCAAAAAACGTGAAGCCGCAAAACTGTTTCCAGCACTGATAATAAATCAGCTTATTATAATGATTTCTGAAGGATCATGTGACACTGAAGACTGGAGTAATGAAGCTGAAAATACAGCTTTGCATCACAGGAATAAATTATATTTTAAAGTATATTAAAATAGAAACTCTTAATATTTCACAAAATAAACTTTGGTGTAAAAAAAAAAAAAAAAAAAAAATCTTAATATTAAAGTGTGTGAAATATAATCTTCTCAGTGTGACTTTGCTCCACAAGGCAGCCCAAAGGACATAACAGGCAACGTGCTGTGTCTGCCCAGTGGGGTAACGTTAGTGGACATGCACTGCGAAAGGCCCCAAATAGCGATAGCCTCCCCCTGTTGGGTTGCGTCAAAAGACGATGGTCTTGTATCGACGATAGCCAGAGATATGGTCAAAAACATCAGTTGTTGGCAATATTAAGATATTTGGCATTTCCAATTAATGTAGGCCTGTTACATTCTTATTTTTATTAGGCCTATTATTATTATTATTATTATTATTATTATTATTATTATCATTATTATTATTATTATTATTATTATTATGAAGTTACTTTTATTATTAAATTAAAATTACAGTTAATTTGCCCCGCAATAATTACCAAATAACTTACGTGCTGTGAGGATAACAAAAGATTAGGCTATATATTAACTCCTCAATTAAAATGTTTAAAAAAGTTTAATTTAAAACCAGTCTATTATACAATGAATTATAGGCCTATTAAAATATTAACACTGCAATCATCAATGAAATGTCAAGCTTTTATTTCAAGCACCGACTTTCAAAAACAACCTGTTTAACATGAAATATGTTTCTTCTCATTTTTTTTCGCTATGTAATGTTAGAAATATTAAGGGAATAAATGAAAACCGTTTGCTATATCCTACCGTTATCAGCATATGTTGAAGTCGATTCATCTCTGAGAGAATATCCGGCGTCAGATGCTGAAAGCTCCGTCATTCTGTTTTTACTTTACTTTTCTGCTTATAGTGAATTAACTGAGATTAAGACGTTCACCGGCATAACTCTTGCACAAAGTTTACACGTTGCTTGTGCGATATCCATTGGCTCACCTTCATGGTTAAAAAAAGAAAAAAGAAATATTTCCAACATTGTGACGTAACCAATTACCCCTGTACCAAACGTACAGAACCAAACCGTAACAGCACTGTCGTATCGAACTGAACCGTGAATTTTGTGAATCGTTACACCCCTATATATTGACTATATATATCATATATCTATATATATATATATATATATATATATATATATATATATCTATAATATTATATATATTATATATATAGATTATATTCTGCTGTCAAATGATTAAATTGTGATTAATCCCATCCAAAATAAAAAGTTTTTATCTGTACTTTACTAATCGATATATGTACAGTGTATTATTTATTATGTACAGTATATAATTACACATACAGGCATGTATTACACATGTATACATTTAAGATAAATGTTGTTTATATATTAAATATATTTATATATAATATACATTATGTGAATATAAATAGAAAGAATTAAATGATATATAACCAGTGTTGTTCAAAAAGTTTGTTCAATATTTAAAAAAAAAAAGTTTTTGGTAGAAGTCTCTTCTGTTCATCAAGGCTGCATGTATTTGATAAATTAAAAACGATAATATTGTGAAATATTACAATTTAAAATAACTGTTTTCTGTTGTAATGTAATATTGTAATTGATATATATATGAAAAACTGAAAAACTTTTATTGCTTTTCTATAGTATTAAGCCTCAAATGACAAATATTTGGATTGGTTTCTAATTTAAATAAATTAAAATATATGCATGGTATTACAAGGTTAAACTAAAACTAAAATTCAATGGAAAAACCTCTTGAGATAACCTGTAGAAAGAAGGAAATCACACCTTAAGCACGCAGAATAACATAAGTGAACTTAACGATTAATTGCCGCTTTGAACGGTAACGTAATCTGTAATTGTAATCGCGATTCAAAATTTGATTAATTGTACAGTCCTAAATTTTAATGTTTTTTTTTTTTTTTTTTTTTTTTTTTTTAAATCAGCTTGATGTGTCTTTTTTTTTTTTTAATTAAAGTAATAAATCTTACTGACCCAAATTTTGAACAGTAGTGTATGAACAGTAGTGTATGCCACTGGCAGGTATTATAAAGAGCTGTCCAATTTTGTCATCATTCCAAATATGATCTGTCTCTGAATACATGTATATTGGATTACAAGTTTCATAATTTAAAAACGATTCACTGTGAAGCTCCTAATGATGGTATGTATTGATTTCAGAGTCAGAGGTGCGTCCCAGCCGGCTGCTGCTGTGGTGCGAGAAGCAGACCCAGGGCTACAGGGGAGTGGATGTGACTGACCTTACGACCTCCTGGAGGAGCGGCTTGGCTCTGTGCGCCCTCATTCACCGCCAGCGGCCGGACCTCATGTGAGCGAGACATCATTCAGTCCCATGATCACACCCTTATACGGTTTGACAAATGCTCCATTATTTGGCGGCTCTTTGATCTCACACTCGTGGCGGTACCTCCTTCCCTTAGCCATCAAAACAAGTTGTTTGCTTGTACTAAAGAACAATAGCGTTGATATTTCAACTTCTCTTCCCCTGCAGCTTAGTGAAAGTAGTTCAGTTCACTTATAAGGTGAATATATCTAAAGGGACCAGTAGGGAAGTGAAAAATTTAATTGACTAAAAGAAAGAGAAAAGAAAAACACGGAGGTTGCATCATGATTTACATCAGCAATTACATTATCATTTTCACATTTTATCTTGCCGTTCCTTGTGGATGTAAAAGAAAATGTGTCAGCGAGATGCGATTCATCATAAATCAGCTTGTCCAATCATCACACCGTTCTGTGGTTGTGGTTTTAGGGTTTTTGTTATGTATTATGAATGATAAAGGATACAGATTGCGAGAACACAGGTTCTCAGTGCAATGGAATGGCATTCAGACCTGATAAGGTTTTTTCCCTGTTTTCTCTCATTTGATTTGCTTATGTATCTCACTTCTGTGATTTTTTTTTTTTTTTTTTTTTTTTTTTTTTTTTTTTTTTTTCTTGATCTGTCCAGTGATTTTGACTCCCTGAACGAGGCAGACTGCGCTAAAAACAACCAGTTGGCGTTTGACGTGGCAGAGCGGGAGTTTGGCATCCAGCCGGTCACCACAGGAAAGGAAATGAATGGCGAACGAGGGCCAGACAAGCTCATCATGGTGCTCTACCTCTCAAAATTTTACGAGATGTTCCACAACTCACCTCAATCCGTTACAGGTAGAGCTTTCCATACTGTAGAACCTCAATAAAAACCCAAATGAAGTGTGAAAGTCTAGTATAATTCTGAATTCTGAAATAAATATTTATTTCATAAATGTACTTATGTGCCTTCAAATGAAGCCTGGATTTAAAACAAACCAAAAACAAAACTCTTCTTAAATATACTTTATTCCAAATTAAGTGTGGGAAGATCTCCAGTGCCACCATTTAAAGTCTGTTTTTGATCAGTTGATCAGTTGAGCTTGTTGTTCATTGGTGGTTATTAAATTATTCATTTTTTTGTAGAAATTATTATATGTTGTTTATTAGATGGTTTATTAGGCTGTTGTGTTGAGGAATATAATGGTCTGGATAGTGCTGCATGACTCAGAGTAAGGCATTTTAAAAATGTTGGCATGCAGATGTAGCTGACAGATTGTGGGGCTGTGTGTCATTGCTGATAGTGTGCATTTGTCCATCTGCTCTGCATGTGTTTTCTCGCTTCGAGCGTTCTCCAACTTACAAGAAATTAAAAAAATAATATTGTTACATTACCTTTTAAAAGCACTTAAGCTGCAGCATAATTTTTTTTTAATGGTTTATTAATATAATTTAATATGTAGACCTGACCATAATATTTTGCTGTTGACAAAGTGTTTTTTTTATTAGTGCATGCAATCTTAATATTGCTAAGATTTTTAGATTTTAGAACTAAAAACAGTTTATGTAAAAGTTAATTATGAATATTATTTTTTATATACAATTGTTTCTACCACTATTATAGTATTATTGTTGTTATATTAATTTATTATATTACATTATAACTATCAATATTGTAACTATTATAACTATTATATTATAACTATTATAATATTATATTATTAATGTTCAATTATCAATGAATTGTGTGTGTATATATATATATATATAATATATATATAATATATATACTATATATATACTATCTATTATACAATATATATATATATATATATATATATATATATATATATATATATATATATATATATATATATATATACATATATATATATATATATATATATATATATATATATATATATATATATATATATGTATATGTATGTATATGTGTATGTATGTGTGTATTATGTATTATTTTTTTGTATGTATATTTTTTTATTTATATTTTTATTTTCTTTAATTTATTTTTTTATTTATTGTAATTTTTAATGTTAATTTTAATATTGTCCTGCTAAAACAGGTGTAGCATTTCCGGTTCATTTGCATTAACATACACCAGAGTATGTAACTAAACCAGAATTTTGGGTCGTGTTTGCAGGTGTACCCAAAGAGACTGATGCAAATAATGAAGACTATTCATCAAAGACCACAAACTCTCTTTACCACTCACTAAATCATGCTCTGCCTCGAAAGAGAATCCCAAAGGTAGCATTTTTGTCCTGTTCACTTAACTAATGTAAACTGAGCCAACATCTAATAAAGTGTAAAACACTACCACTTCTGTATCCCAAGGTTGATAAAAAGTTGGAAGACAATGACAACAAAAAGAGGAAGAAGGCCAGCAGTCATCTGGAGGAGGTATGTTAGCTTGTCCTGTATGTCTTCTTTCTAAACACCCACAGTTTATTGCTTTGCATGTGCTAATTGGTCTGTTTCTTCCCCCAGCTAATGTCCAATCAGAGTGCGCCCCCTGTAGGTGAGAGAGAGGAGCAGAAGGAAAATAAGGTGCGCTCCATGGCAACTCAGCTGCTGGCCAGGTTTGAGGAGAATGCGCCAAGCTGTGGTGTGCGCAGACAGGTACGGCTCCGCTTCTCTTTTCTTCTTTAAAGCAGCCAGTGTCCATCAGGAGACATTACTTCATCTATGATCCTTAAGATCTCCTTAACTGCTAAAATGATAACAGGAAGTATATCGAGCCTCTTTGTGGACTCTTCATTTGTGCTGTAGTTGGCTGTTTTAGTATTTCAGAAACGGAGACTGTAAACTGCTCATGTGGCACTGATACTCTGGAGTCAGTAGAACGAGCAGCAGGGATCTCTGATCTAATCCGGCTCCTGAACCGTGCCTGTAATCCCATATGAATACCTGTCTTTGTGCAGCAAAAGTAAATCTTCTGCTTCATCAGATGTGGAATATTTCGATTTGGATGCATAATGGTGCATTTCAAAACTTGACCTTTGTTTGTCACAGAAGAAAATATAAGAGTAATGCTGTGAATTTGGTATTTCTTTTTTTTTTTTTTTTTTGTGAGCTGTTGGTAGAAAAAGTCGTAGATATAATTCATTAAGTACAATTTTCATTACTTTTACAGCATTTTATATTCTAGACTAATGTTACAGTATGTATGTATGTAAATCATAATTATAGAATTCAGATATATATTACCATATATTAATTTATTATGAGCTTACTTGAATAACACTTGCATATTTATAGATTAAATAAATCATAATAATATTACAACTTTAAAAAAGTTATTAAAATGCAGTGTGTTAAATAATGTTGAGTTATTGACATTATAGTAATGTGTTACCAATGACTAATCTGTAACACTTAAAATGACAAATGTTTTGTTAGTCAATTTTAGAAAACTAGGATTAGCCTAAAACTCACTACAAAAACCAGCCAACAAAAACAAATAAAACTTCTACTGTTTCTATATTACATTTGATAGATTTGATACAGATTTTCAAAAAGTATGGGTATATTATTTACAGAAAAATTTGAATTCAGAAGAATAATTGTTTTGTCTCTAGTTGTAATCCCTTAATGCAGTGTAATTGTGATTTTCACAGTCGTCCTGCTGTTTTTCTGCAGCCGGCTTTCCTTTTTTGAGATTAGCAGCGGTCATTAAATGGTCTGGCTGCTCAATTATAAGCTTAAAGGATGTAGGTCACTCATGGAGTGTTAATACTTCATAACTGACTACGAACAGCTAATGAACTTTCTGTGCAGTGAAGTCGAGTTGTTGAACATAAGCCAGTCTGTGGTCTTAAGCATTTAATATGGTTTCGTTCAGTTGCTCTTCTCTTACATTTACCTTTCTTTTCTGGCTTTTCTAGCTTCCCTCTGATTTTCTCTTCCTTTCCGTCCTGTTTCTTTCTGCATCTTCTATCTCTATCTATCTACCCGGGTGCAATGTTAACAAAACTAGTCTGAATCTGAGGCTGACAAACCCGTATCTCTGGACATGACGGAAAACCTGCGCTTTGCCAAACCTAAGAGCCAGCCCTCACCCCCTCCACCCAAACCAAAATGGCAGGTATGCTCCGCCAGCGGGAAAGATCTGTCATTCCACATAACCCACAACCCCATGCAGCAGTGTATTGATTTCATTATGTGTGTCCACTGCAAACCTGACGCACATCCACAACACAATGTGATTTACACGAGCAGACCATGTCACTAGATCGACATTTCCTAGAATAACATTCCTATCAATCAATTATTCCGTATGTGTTTTCTGCATTCTGTCATTCATTGATGTTCCAGAAACAACACTGGATGCTGATCCAGGAACACAACACAACTTGTGTAAATCATATTAAATGTCATTTTTGTGGTATGTTATTTTTAGAACAGTCATTTAAAGTTTGAATTTAGACTTTTTTTAAAGACTTTTTTTTATAGACTATTAAGATTATTTATAAAAGGAATTTTAAAAAGATAGGTAGCACAACATTGACTTCAGAGTTAACAACTTTTTTTTTTGTTGTAATTTGCTAAAGATCATATTTAACAGTGTTATTAAATTATTTTTAATTTAAACCATTCTTGACTTTTTGACTTTAAACTCATGAATTTTAGGGAAGCATTGATATATGCACCTGTGCCGATAATTATTTTCATTATATGGCTGATATTTAATTTTTATATATATATATATGAAATATTATATTTTTAAATAAATAATTCAATTTAGGAAATTCAAAACTCTTTAATTAAAACTCAATAAAATGTAATAAAATAATTCAAATTAAAATATTTTTAAATAATTCAAATATAAAAACAATTTTAATTTTCAAAAAAAATTTTTTAACAATTTTAAAAACACTTAAGTTGATTCTACAAGTGAATGTAGACACCACAATTATAATGAAAAGTGTGGATAGATATTTATTTTAAGATTGTGCTAAAGATTTTATTTAACAGTGAAATCAGTTTTTTTTTTTTAAGATTCACGGTAGGTTAGTTAGTACTATATGATCTACATGTAAAAATAAAGAAAATTAGCATGAACTATTAAAATATCCAATATCTACCAATACAATAATTGTTTTTAAAAAAATCTGATAACCAATATGGCACCAACATTCATCCCTTTAATTTTTGAGTGAATCTAGCTTCAGCTTTGACAAATTGTCACCTGTGTCCTTTCAGCCTTCTCCTTATCTAAGACTGCTGGAATCTCACACGCAGAATGAGACTCATCATTCTGACCGCTGTATAGAAATCCAGTCCAGTCACAGTCACACAGAGATCCAGTCCAACTATAAAACCACTAGTGTTCACCACACTCTCCAGCTCACTGGAATTCCCTCAAGTTATCAAATCAGTGAGTCTCGTCCCAGATCTCCTCACATTCCCTTCAAAGTGCTCCAGCCGGCAGACCCCTCAGATTCAGCCCTGGGCGGCATGCTGCAGTGCCTGCAGAAGCTGGAAGAGGAAGTCTGTCAGGTGAATGGTGTGATGCATCAGTCCAAACCTATTACATTTCTGCCTACCTATTATTGCTACAGACAGTCATGGTTTTACTTCCTTCCTTTCATTTAATGCTTTCCGTGTCTTTTGCCTTTGAATACTTTGCAGAGAAAAGTGCAGTCTGAAATTACTAGACAGTTCAACAAAAAGAGCATTAAAGAGCGAGCTCAGCAACTGAGCTCCCTGTTCACTGGCAAACCACCTAAACCTCAGGTGAAAAACAAAACTTATGACTGGATTGCATCAGTAATACTTACGCATGATGGTATATCCCTGCTTACTGTGTGCTCACAAAACTTCATTGGCCGGTTTAGGCAAGGCATGTTTATTTACATAGCACATTTCATACACAATGTTAATTCAAAGTGCGTTACATAAAAGAGTCAAATAATCATAAAAAAAATAATCACAACAATAAAATAAGGAATTTAAAAATTTTGAAAATTTATTTTAAATGAATTTAAAACCATTAAAAATTGAAAATGATCATACATAAAATACAGTGCTTGGAAATCAACCAGTGCTCATTCAATAAATGCACAGCTAAACAGATGAGTTTTGAGTCTGCATTTAAATGTGGCATGTTTTAACATGTGGCTCTTCTGGAAGCTGGTTTGCGGGTGGCATAATAACTAAAAGCAGATTCCTTTCATTTTGTGTGAACCCTTAGTATTTCTAACTGACTTGATCCTAATGATCAGAGTGGTCTGTTAGGTTTATATTTAGTGAGCATATCTATTGAGTGATTTATAAACGAGTAAAAGTACTTTAAAATCAATCCTAAATATGACTGGAAGCCAGTGTAAGGACCTGAGGACTGGTGTGATCTCAGATTTTCTGCTTCTAGTCAGAATCCTGGCAGCAGCGTTCTGCATGAGCTGCAGTTGTCCAGAGCCTCTTTCACACAGAAATTCTGGAAAGTACACGGATAATGTGTCCAGGGATTTGTCAGGGGCTCGTTTGATTGTGGTTCATTCACACTGCCAGGGGTTTTCCAGAATCTGTGTGTGCGTTCACACCTTCACACACATCCCATAAAGACACGTGACATTACGATGTGATGTGTAATGTGACGCATTCTGTTTCACTTAAGCTGGCGAACGATCACAACTTCAGAGCAGATAGTGAGGAACTACCTGATCTCTGCTTCATTACACTTTGCACATATTTTTTTGTTGCAAACATTGATCTGCCTTCAAAACACCCGATAAAGGGTCGCACAATAACATGCGTCATCACTATAACTTCAGAGCATACCAGCAGGCGATAGGCAACTCCGGTATGGAGGGCCACTATCCTCTCCAGAGTTTTACACCCCTTACTATCTTGGTTCTGGCTGATTGCCTTGTTCAGGTGTGTTTAATTAGGTTCGGCGCTAAACTCTGAAGACGCCCTCCAGGACGCAGTTGCCTATTTCCTGTTACAGCATTGGTTCCTTTTGTTCACACAGGAGCTTGTTCCGGTACTGAACCCGGGCAATGTTAAATTCACACTGAACGTTGATGTTAAACCCCTTTCACACTGCATGATGGTCCCGGAAGATTGCTGGAAAATTGCCGGAGTGCCTTCTTTGTAAATGCAAACACGTCCCGGGATTGATTCCATGATCGATCCCAAGTTGGGGAACGAGCTCTGTGTGAACAAAATCCAGAACCACTTACATAATGGGTGTGTCGTAGTGACGACCCACGTTACCGTGCAACTCTTTTACCGGGTGTTTTGAAGGCAGATCAACGTTTGCAACGAAAGCAGAGATCAGGTAGTTCCTCACGATCTGCTCTGAAGTTGTGATCGTTTGCCAGCTTGAGTGAAACAGAATGCGTCACATTACACGTCACATCGTAATGTCACATGTCTTTACGGGATGTGTTTTGTGTGGGTGTGATGGAAGAAAAAGATGATTGTGGAATATCTGTGGCAGTGTGAATGAACCACAATCACACGATCCCGGGACACATTATCCGTAATTTCTGTGTAAAAAAAAAAAAAGGCTTTACTAGTTCCCCAACCCGGGATCGATACCGGAATCCATCCTGGGACGTGTTTTGCGTTCACAGAGAAGGCACTCCCACAATTTTCCGGGACCAACGTGCATTGTGAAAGGGACTTGTATTCTTCTTGGGAAGGCCGGTGAGGAGACCATTACAATAGTCCACTGCTGGTGATAAAGGCATGAGCATGTTTTGTGTGTTTTAACAAGTGCTGTGTGTTACGTTTTGGTTTTTGTCCTTACTTGACCTCATGAGGGATTTTCCCTTGAAAGGATTTAAATGTGCCAGCATCTGGTGGTATTTCTCCATACTTTATTTACAGTGACCTTTTCTTTTTCATCCCGACTTATATAATTATTGAACGCAACAACTGAGGCAGGAGAAACGCAGGACAGTTTGTTTGGTCAGCACGCTTTCATTTCAGCAGAACTAATCAGGAATGCATAACAGTCACAATGTGGTTGGCCACTTTGCTGAATGCAGTCCTCTGGTCTCTCTGTCTTTCTTTTCCTTTTTCGTTCTCTCCTAGATATAGACTGAGATCCTCACGGTTTTTGACCAATATGATTAATGTATAATATTCATAACTGATTTTTAAAAATTATTCAATTAGAATATTATTAAATATTATTAAAACACTAATATTATTATAACTGTATTGTTTAGTAGTAGTACTAATTTAGTTTCTTTATAACAATATTTAATATAAACTGTATTAATATTTCATTACTGATTCATACAAATGTTACAATATTTTTTTATAATTATTTTTATTAAATTTTATTTTTTTTTATTTTTTTTTTATATAATTTTTTATTTTTTTTTTTTTTTTTTTTATTTTAATTTTTATATTTTAAAACTATTGTTTTTTTAATTTTGTTTGTATTATATTTATAATTATAACTGATTCATGTTTAATATTATATTAGTGTTTTATTTATTGTAACTAAATACTACTTATTTTGTTTTTAATTATAAAAGTTATTTAATACATATTAATATTTTAGTATCATCTACATTAAATAATATTACTCAATACAATGTATTGTTAGTAGTAGTATTTTATTTATTAATTTTAACAAGAAATATTTAAAATAATGCTTTATTTTACTATAATAATAATAATTCATTTATTACTAGTAGTAGTGGTTATTTATTATTTTTTAAATATTATTTTATTTCTGTCATCTTAGTGTTCAGTTTCTGTATGATCTTTGGATTGTGATTTCTTTTTTTAAATGTTTCGTTTTTTCTACATCTTCCTGCTCTCCTCACAGGCAGATGAAAGCTCTGCTGCTGTTTCCTCCTCTCCTTCTAAAGCCTTCTCATTTCACACTATCCCAGAATCCTCTTCTCTTTCCTGTCGTCTGTCTCCTGTTCCTTCAGTCCAACACCAGCAGGTAAAACATTGTGATTGTATGAATAGTAATTAGAGGAGCTCTCTTGTTTTAGACTACATAGACACTCTGAACTATATCTGCACAGACTGTGGTTTGAGTCACATTACAGAATAGATCAGAATCTGTGAATAATTCATATTGAAAGGCATTTTCCCATTGGTTGTAGTGCAGTGAAGATTCAGAAACACAGCTGAAGCACGATAAACACACAGATCGCTCTGAAATCAGACGTGTAGAGTGCCTTGACCCCTCCAAACAGGTATTCAAGCTGCTAATAAACTGACCTTAACCTTGCATGTCATAAACACTTGATGTTTTGCCATTGATAAAGCAGTTATGTTTTCCTTCATATTTTGTACAATTCATAAAATTAATTGGTTTCTAACTAGGGCCAGTGTAAAAACTGTCACACGTTTCTTCTTCCTTTGAAGGAGCATCACATTTGTTAAACACTGAATGCATGAAAGAACACAATCATCGTTTATATGTAGTAGTTTGCTGAGAGATTACAACACTTTAAGAAATGTTGCTTTTTCTTAAGTCCCTATAGCAAGAAGAAATAAAAATATTTTTATATAGTAGTATTCCTTATTCATAGATAGAAATCTATTAAATGGGGATAGAAATAGGGCATAGTTTCTTACAAAAAAAACTTTTATGAAAAAAAGAATGCATTTAAATATTGTACATACATAAAGTCTTCGCTTTTTCACACTTTCACATCTGTATCACTCTCCACTATGGTTTGAATATCTACCACATTTTTTTTCTTTTTCCTGATTTGCGTTGTCTTCTTTCTATTCTCCTTTCCCCCCTTCATTTCTTCACTGCTGATTGTCAGAGAACAGTGGGAAAGGTTTCTTCTGCTATTGGTGTTAAAGCAGCTACTCTGGCCATCTTATACGAGACCGATCACAGACCTAACAACCCTTTGACCCTCTCGCTGGTAAGCAGCTTCTGTCCTGGGACAAGGTTGTTTCTTGAAGCTACAGAATCCTCTGAAGTTTTAAGTCTTTTTATTTTCCCAACAAAGATTTAGTCTGTATTGCAAAGTTACAGCCTCAGGATGTAGGCCAACGTCAAGAGGTTTTCTTTTATTTCTCAGTCTTTTTCTATTGTAAACTGGTGTCCTCAAATCTTGTGATCTGTAGAAAGTGGAAAGAAGTGCAAAAACGGTATGTTCTTTTGCTGATGGCCACAACTTTGTGACATTTTCTGTAGTTAAGAGAGTCTTTGTCCACAGACAGAGGCCAGAAGAAGTGCAGAATCTGGGGCGGTCATATACAGTATATTCTTATATCTGGCTAATCAAAGCACAAGTTTTTGCCTTATTTTTCAGGACAATGCTTCATGCTTTGGCTTAAGCATTGATTCATTGGTTTATTGATTTATTGGCCGATTAACTAAATATCGTCCCCTTTTCATATTGTGTGACCTGCTAACTTAAATTTGTAATATTTCACTGTGGTTCCTAGCTGGTTTTGCCCTAATTTTCTCATTAAAACAGCTCATCAATGTTCTAGTAATAAGGCAAAATACTTCAGCATGCCATGTAACCTACAAAATGTTTTAATTTTTTTAATTATTTAGTTTATTTTTATATTATTAAATTGTTTGATTGAATAATGATTTATTTAGTTTAATGTTTTTGAATTTATTTATATATTTATCCATGAATAACCTGTGTGTCTGATCTCATTGCAGTGTATTAGAACAGTGTTGTAACAGTAAAAGTTAGTTTGGTCCCTTTTATCCCTTCCCTCTATTGAATGGATGATGTTGTGTTTCAGACCAGCATGCGGAAGGAGTTTCCTCGGGGTCTGGGCGGCAGCGACACCTGTCACTTCTGTAAGAAGCGCGTGTACATAATGGAGCGGCTCAGTGCGGAGGGATACTTCTTCCACAGAGAGTGTTTCCGCTGTAACATCTGCGGCTGCACGCTGCGTCTGGGAGGTCATGCCTTCGACTCCAACCAAGGTTTGTTAGCGTGAGGTTGCATTTATAATGGCATTTTTATTCATTAGACTGCTACATGTAGTTTGTAGTATTGAATGGAGTAAATGATTTACTTGTTATTTTCTTGCAGGCACTTTTTACTGCAAGCTGCACTTTTCTCAGAGAAAAATCAGCAGTAGGCATCGAAGAGGAGAGGTAATGTTAATACATTTTATTAAACTGATGTAGTCAACCAGTAAATCAGTTAGTTATACAATTTACAATTAGTTATACAAAAATATTTGACTGGAGAATGCTGCGATAGTTTGTAATTTAATAACAATGCATACAAATTGTAGATGTGTCAAAACAGAGCAAACTGAAAACAAAGTCCAAACAGTGACATGGTGACAATAATAAGTTATAGGTGGTGTGTTTTTAATAATTATAATTAATATAATAATAATAATAATAATAATAATAATAATAATAATAATAATAATAATAATGATAACTTTTCAGAATAATTTGTATTATTCAGTTATGTATTATTACTATTATTATTAATACCTATAACTAATAATAGTAAACAATAATAGTAATAATTATTATTGTAAACGTGATTATAAAAGCTATTTTTATTATTTATAGTAGTATATCATTATTAGTAATATAATTATTAGTTATAGGTTGTGTTGTTGTGTTTTTAATTATAGTTATTATTAATAATCAAGACAGTTTTTATTTATTTTGTTAATAATAATGATAACTTTTCAGAATAATTTTTATTATTCCATCATGTATTATTATTGTTATTATTATTTGTACCTGTAACTAATAACAGTTATAACACTAATAATAATAATAGTAGTAATAATCTTGATAATCTAGATCTGTTCATTATTCTAATTCTGTCATGTTTTCTTCATTTATCATTAATTTGTAATTATTAGTTATTAGTAATATTATTTGTTGTTGTTGTTATTAACACCTATAACTAATAATAGTAATAACAATAATAATAGTAATCATTATTATTATACACTTAATTATAAAAGCAATTTTTATTTGTTTTATTTAGTATTTGTAACAGTATATAATTATTAGTTAGTAGAGATGTTATTCTAGTTATCGGTGGTAGTGGTGGTATGTTTTAATTATAACTATTATTAATAATCAAGATAATGTAGATTTTGTTAATCAGAATTTCTGTAATCAGAATAATCAGAATCAGAAGATTCTTTTCAGAATCATTTTTATTATTCAGTCAGGTATTATTATTATTATTATTATTATTATTATTAATAATAATAATAATAATAATAATAATAATAATAATAGTAATACCTATAACTAATAATAGTAAAACAAAATATTTTTAATATTTATAGTAATAATCTAGATTTGTTTTTTAATTATTATTATTATTATTAGTCATATTTTTATTTATAATTATTAGTTATTAGTAATATTTGTTGTTGTTGTTGTTATTGTTGTTGTTGTTGTTATTAGTCATATTTTTATTTATAACTATTAGTTATTAGTAATATTATTATTATTATTATTATTATTATCATCACTAATAAATACATTATGTCTGTCTGGTGTGGTCTACTTGCCGTATCCTATGCACATTTGAAATGTACATTGGAAGTAACTTTCAGTGTAGTGTAAATGTTACCATCCTCTTCTGTTTTATTTACATCATCATTATTACAGATCAACGGAGCTGGGAGACCCTCGTCCAGCGCTAGTTCTGATTACACGACCACCGACGGCCTCCGCGGCCTGTCCTCAGGTACCCTGATTTCCCTTATTAGGAAACGTCTGCACTGGCCACTGCACGTGGGCCGCACACTGTTCGGTACGCCCCGCCAGCTTGCCCGCTGGACGTATAAGGCGGCCCGGGCCGTAGGGCTACACCTCAGAGAGCGCCAGGAGGACTATGTATTCCTTTATGAGCTACTGAGTCTGGGTGTGCCCTTCATATATGTGCTGCATGAGATGACGGGCCAGATGAGCCGAGAGGCCATCGCTCCCTCCCCAGTGAGCATGATGGAGTCAGTCGAGCCTTACCGGGGGCTCCAGCTGCCTTAAAGTGTCCTCGGTACCGCTGGACTGATGAGGGAAGGGGCTTCTTAAACTCTGTAGACTGGGTCAGTCCCTTACCCTGAAATCCTTAGTTTATTGCTTATAATATTGGTTATTTCTCAGTACATTTGACAGAGTTATGTAATTTGAGTGAGAAGTTGAATTTTAATCTTCTTAAAGGGACAGTACACCCCAAAAATACTTTTTTTTTTTTTTTTTTTTTTTTTTTTTTTTTACTTATCGTCATGTCATTCCAAACCTGTATGACTGACTGACTTCAACGAAACACAAAAGAAGATATTTTAATTAATGAAAAGTGTGTACATACAATGAAAGTCAATGGGGTCCAATGTTAAATTTTGTTTGTTTTATTTTTTGGACCCCATTGACTTTCAGTGTATTGCAAAAACATCATCAACATTCATCAAAGTATGTTATTTTGTGTTCTGCAAATGAAAGTAAGTTAGACAAGTTTGAAATGATGTGAGATAAATGAGTAAATGATGAAAGAATTGTCATTTTGGGTGAACTGTCCCTTTAAGAACAACTATGGCCCTACAGGGTTTAAGAAACATTCAGTGTTCGTAAATATTCCTTTGATTGAAAATGTAAGATCCAAAGCTGATAAACTAAGAGCACTTTACTGAGAAGGGTTGTGCCGCTTTATCCTAACTGCCTGAAACTGACGGTTAACGTGACTGCGACGTTAAGGTTTGCATCTTCCCTTGTTCAATGTGCAATGGAAATGCCAAACAGTATTAAGATGCATTTTGACGACTTTGTTAATGAGGAAATATGATACACTTTGTCTTTTTTGTTGTTGTTGTTGTTAAAATGTTCACTTTTTCTTAGTTTACAGCCTTTTGGGGAATCTAGATATAGCTTATAACCAAAATTGTGTTTTTTTTTTTTCTTTGTGATATAATGCAAATAGTCTTTGTTTCTCAAATGCATCCTATTCTGCATTGATTTCTAATGTAAAAGTGGAGGAAATGTCCTTCAGTATCACAGTGAATAGGGTACCTCCAATTGTTTAATCAAACAGTAAGCAAACATTCCACTATATATGTGGTGTAAAGCTTTAAAAGTGTATTTTTTGTTGTTCTTGCACTGTTTGTTTAGTTTTACAAGTTTTTAAGTGTTTTGCGTGTTGTGTAATTGTATTTTTGTAGTTTTGGAAATTTATTTTTTTGTTTTTTTTCTATTTATTTCTTAATTTCTTTTTTTATTTTATTATTTTATACTTTTTTCATAGTCTGTTTCAAGTTTCCAATGCTCCAACCTCTGATTGGCTGAACCGTTGAGCAGGAACGCGATTGGCCTGCATGGGTCAGGTGATCAGATTGTTTCGCTTTGCACTGGCTCCCTTAACTATAATATTAACCCCACTATTGTGAATGCAGCATAGGTCTAATGTATGATCATTTCTTATTAGATATCCCAAACATCGCTGTCCTTCACCGGAAGTCGGCATTGCGTTTTTGTACCAGAGCTAGCTTACTAACAGAAGTGCACTTGTACACTCGACTATCCCTGCATGCTTTTTAAATGCACCTACTTTTCTAATACACGGCGTCCCGTAAAGTAACCTCCCTTCTTGTTTCTCTCCATGTTTGTCCTCTCTGTTGCAGAGGCTGCTTTACTACCCCAATCCCATGTAAGAGCACTCTCTTGTTCCTTTTCCTAAAAACAAACTGAGGTCGTCCTATAAGAAGACTTAGTTTTGCACAATTTCTCAAGTCCTTTAAGGATTGCTTTTTGTAAATTTTAGCTTAATATTTCTTTGTATATTTCACAATAAAAGACTGTTTCTCCTAATTTATCCTATACAGTATTTAAACCCTGTACACATAAAATAAATTCATTTTTAACTCTAAAAGTTTGTTTCTGCCTTTTTGTCTGCCGATTCAGTGAGCTTCCTGTGTAACCCTCAGCAAAGATGCATTTGTATTTATCAATGAAACTGCCAAGCTAATAAGAAATGTAACCCAACTATCACAATTAAGTGTAGGCCTAAAAAATAACCCTGTAACAGATGTATCACAACCAGATTCACAAACATAATCCTCCCCCTTTTTTGTTTTGTGTTTTTTTTTTTTTTTACATTTTCACACTTTTTATTTTTACATCCCTTTTTTTAAAAAGCATTGGAACTGCAACAAACCATTTTAATGAATATTTTTAGAACATACATCAGACCCATTTTAAATTGTCAGAATTCCTTTATGGTCAAACTTAACTTGGTTCTTTTGGGTCTTTTCTATCCTGTCCTTTTATCTGCTTTTTGTAGGTGATTGCACTGCCTTCTATTTTGAAATCAAATGATACAGAATAATTTCAATTATAAATTATATACAGCGGGTAAAATAAGTATTGAACACGTCACCATTTTTTTATGTTTTTTATGTTTATATATTTGTTGATGTGCTTGTGATTTTGAAATTTTTGACAGTTTGTAAATTTGTACATAAGCCTTTGTTGGTAATGACAGCTTCAAAGACACCTCCTGTATGGAGAAACTAGTGGTATGCATTGCTCAGGTCTGATTTTGGCCCATTCTTCCACACAAACAGTCTTCACATCTTGAAGGTTCCATGGGATTTCATGTCAGCAGCACCTTTAGAAATATATTTACTGAGAAAAATGGTGACATGTTCATAACGTATTTTACCCACTATGTGTGTGTGTGTATATATATGTGTGTGTGTGTGTGTGTGTGTGTGTGTGGGGGGGGGGGGGATTTTTTTTTTTTCTTTTTCTTTTTATCAAGCTATTAAAATGGCCTTAGGGTCTCTCACACCCCAAAAAGAACATGAGGGTTAAATTGAATTAATTCAAATCCATATTTCATTTAATTAATTTACCTCTTTTGTGTATGGGGGTGGGGGGGGGGATGTGTGCAAGATGTACAGGGTTAAAAATGAATGAAAAACAATCTTTTAGAAACATCTTTGAAGACTTTGTGCTATGTCTTGAACTCAGTATAGTAAAGCAGTATTGTCTGCAGTATACAGCATACAGGTGCATCTCAATAAATTAGAATGTCGTGGAAAAATTCATTTATTTCAACCCAAATTGTGAGACTCATGTATTAAATAAATTCAATGCACACAGACTGAAGTAGTGTAAGTCTTTGGTTCTTTTAATTGTGATGATTTTGGCATTTCTCACATTTAACAAAACCCCACCAATTCACTATCTCAACAAATTAGAATATGGTGACATGCCAATCAGCTAATCAACTCAAAACACCTGCAAAGGTTGCCTGAGCCTTCAAAATGGTCTCTCAGTTTGGTTCACTAGGCTACACAATCATGGGGAAGACTGCTGATCTGACAGTTGTCCAGAAGACAATCATTGACACCCTTCACAAGGAGGGTAAGCCACAAACATTCATTGCCAAAGAAGCTGGCTGTTCACAGAGTGCTGTATCCAAGCATGTTAACAGAAAGTTGAGTGGAAGGAAAAAGTGTGGGAGGTTAGAAAAAGATGCACCAACCAACCGAAAGAACTACAGCCTTATGAGGATTGTCAAGCAAAATGGCCGATTCAAGAATTTGAGTGAACTTCACAAGGAATGGACTGAGGCTGGGGTCAAGGCATCAGAGCCACCACACACAGATTGTGTCACGGAATTTGGGCTGCAGTTGTTGTATTCCTCTTGTTAAGCCACTCCTGAACCACAGACAACGTCAGAGGCGTCTTACCTGGGCTAAAGAGAAGAAGAACTGGACTGTTGCCCAGTGGTCCAAAGTCCTCTTTTCAGATGAGAGCAAGTTTTGTATTTCATTTGGAAACCAAGAGTCTGGAGGATGGGTGATGATTTGGGGTGCAATGTCATCTGCTGGTGTTGGTCCATTGTGTTTTTTGAAAACCAAAGTCACTGCAACTGTTTACCAAGAAATTTTGGAGCACTTCCTTCTGCTGACCAGCTTTTTGAAGATGCTGATTTAATTTTCCAGCAGGATTTGGCACCTGCCCACACTGCCAAAAGCAGTGTGGGTTGGTTAAATGACCATGGTGTTGGTGTGCTTGACTGGCCAGCAAACTCACCAGACCTGAAGCCCAGAGAGAATCTATGGGGTATTGTCAAGAGGAAAATAAGAAAACAAAAAGACCAAACACTGCAGATGAGCTGAAGGCCACTGTCAAAGAAACCTAGGCTTCCATACCACCTCAGCAGTGCCACAAACTGATCACCTCCATGCCACGCCGAATTGAGGCAGTAATTAAAGCAAAGTATTTAATCCAGTATTGAGTACATGTACAGTAAATGAACATACTTTCCAGAAGGCCGACCATTCACTAAAAATGTTTTTTTATTGGTCTTATGAAGTATTCTAATTTGTTGACTTAAACTACTTCAGTCTGTGTGCATTGAATTTATTTAATACACCAGTTTCACAATTTGAGTTGAATTACTGAAATTAAATAAATGAACTTTTCCACGACATTTTAATTTATTGAGATGCACCTGTATGCATGAATGACTATCATAGACTGTGCTAAAGGGAAAGAGAGCTAAATAGTGAGGGATAGAGACTATTGAAAAACAAATCAAAACAGACATTCATATGGAGAGTCTCAAGGTTATAATATCTGTTTAACATGAATAAAGAGATGAGAAATTAGTTCATATATAGCCAAGTGTTCAGACAAACTGTCATCTTATGAAAGCTTTCAATGACCTTATAATGTCATTCAAACAGGAATTCAGCTTTTACAAACCATTTAATTCAAGTGATCAACTAAAGACTGCCATGGAACATTTTATATATTAAAATTGTTATAAATTAAAGTTCCTTTTCAGGGATATGTGGAATAATAATAATAATAATAATGTAAATTAATAAACAAAACAATTTGGTATTATTAAAAGCTGTTTTTGTACTGGTGAAATACAGACATTAAGGTACGTAATCATTTCTGAACATGGCGAGCATGATGGCAGGGTCTGGTTTATAAATTCAGTCTGTCATGTGTGTGCGTGGACCCCGCAGGAGCCGAATCAGACTCCAGATCTCAGAATGACCCGAAGGGTTTGTCGAAGCCCAGTACTCCGGCTGAGAGTGCAGAGGTGCAGGCCCTCTCAGACTCAACAGAGGTCATAAATATGAGGTTGGTTTACAATAATAACTTTTAATGTTAATGCCCAATAGGGTTGTAATGGCACACAAACATGACTATTCAGTACGTACCTTGGTTTAGACGTCGTCCATCTTCTATGGTTTCTGTATAGCAGTAATACATAATTAAAAAAAATAAAATAAAATTTATATATATATATATATATATATATATATATATATATATATATATATATATATATATATATTTAAATTAAACAGTGGTTTACTGAACAAATTGCTCGAAATAAATTCAGCATATGCTTAGTGTGACTATATTATAGTAAACTATAGTGAGACCTTTTACATTACTATAAAATTGCAATTAACAACAAAGCCCAAACTTATTTTTTTTTATTAGCTTATATTTAATTAGACTACTGTTTATTACACTCAACTTAGAAATAGTATGTTGCACGTAATAAATAATTAACACTCAACTTAGTAAATTGCACGTAATGCAGTTTTTAAATTAACTTCTAAAATTATAAAGATTTCTATTTGTTGTTGAAATATATTCATTTAAACATTGGTTGTTTTATAATAATAAAAAAAGGTAAAATATAATGAGTAGGCCTATATAGTCTAATATTTCACGAAAAGCTCTTCTCTAGACTTCATTTAAAGTGAACTAACGAGCTGTGGACACTGAAGATGACTTGCCTGAGGTTAATGAAATGCTTCGTGACATTTTGTTTACAAGCTGTTTTTTGACGTCTTTCCGCGATTGAAACATTGGTTGAGCGATTACGAGGCATGAGATGTTCATTTATGTTCATTTAACATTAAAACTATCAGTAAAGAGGACGTGATGATGTCCTTTCAAAAAATGTTTCTTATCAAGTAGCAGTACATAAAACTGGAAGTTTCCAATGAAGTTCCACTCGTGCAGTGCTTAAAACAATGCAGTATTTGTTCGGTGCACATACCGAACCGAAAGACAAGTATCGAACAATTAAGTCTAAACCATGACAAGGAGCTATAAAATGTGTACCTGTGTCGACATGTTAGTCTCCACAAGTGTTACTGGGCCATACGAGCGAGAGATACTGTGTTAGTTCATTCTTTCTACATTGTCTAGAGTGAACATTTCTTTAACATTTAATAATTAATAACTAGTATTTATTATCATTACTGTACTGTTTTAATAAATATTATTAAATAACTAATAATAATAAAGTGTGAAAGCTACAAAGATCCTGTCTAATACTTTCTTTTTGGAGTAGTGAAGTCAAAGATTCATCTAAAAAGCCAGATCCTGCAGATCCTGCACCTGTGTGTCCTGATTCTCCGCTGCAGAAAGGTCAGTCAAAACTTATGTTTTCCTCATAGTTTTATAATGTCACGGGACCTTGTATTTTTGTCTTTTACAATGGCCCCAAAATGCATTTGGACACTTTTTAGGTCATATATCGAAGGGCACGTCCCTTTTATACAAGGATGGCATAAATGTCCATAAATGTGTTTTATACAAGGATGGCATAAATGTCCATAAATGACACTTTTGCACTATTGATTAGTGGGTTGATTTGTAGTTCATCTCTGTTTTGTTTTTTGAATATTCAAAATGTTTTTAAAGTATAAATGACACTTTTGCACTATTGATTAGTGGGTTGATTTGTAGTTCATCTTTTTTTTTTTGGATGTGTCTTGAGCGGGCTGAACATTTTGTTCAGTCACACAAGTAGCTTGTTAAACAACAGCTGTTGGATTTGTTTGCCTAGCTCGTCTTTATTGGCTATTGGCTGAAAACACATTCCAAGGTGAAACAATAAATATACACTGAAACTTTGCATGATGTATATTGAAATAAAATGCTCTTTAATGATCAATGTCCCTTTAAGCACTCACTCGTTCCTCTTTTCAGCACTGAAACGCTCCACAGCCAAAGGTGAAATTACCAACAAAAACAACCTCTGGAGGAAGAAAATCCGATCCAGTAAGTATCATTCAGTCTCCCACGAATAAAACCAACAATATGGAAACCTTCAGACACGGCAGAAGTGTTTTTCTTTCCCATTGAGCCTGTGTTGTCAGCCACAATCTTAATTCTAGGTTGAGTTTCCCTGCAGGCCAGAGTTGTTTATCTGCTCAAGGTTGATAAAGAGCTCAAAATAACGAGTCTCTCTGTGTCTCAGCTGAACATGCTGAATGAATCAGCCTTGCCTATTGTAGGGTCTGTGATGTTAGTTGCCACACGTAACTAATCTGAATTCATTTGTTAATCCTGACTGGATTAAAATCAAGCGTCATACATGATCTATTTATAAAAGCTAATGCAGCTTTTGGTCGCCTGAGCACATGTGCTTTATTATTAGAGCTCAGTTTCCTGGTATTTTGCAGTGAAAGCAAAACTCTAAAGCAACTTTTCCAAAGGCTATACATTATATACGTTAAAATTCAGAGGCAGACTACTATGAGTCTTTTGGATGCTGGTCATATCCTCCCTCTTCACCAGAGGGCGCTGCTGGTCTGTTTCACAACCATTGTTTGAGCTCATACAAAAGCAATTAGTACAGGCAAACATCTCAGTCTTTTCAGCAAATTTTAATTGTTTTGACTTTTTTTTGTATTAATTCATTAGATCTGTGATCATTTATGGCATCATTTCCTCACTCAGCTCTGCCCCTCGTCCTGATTAAGAAATTTCACCATGGAAAACCAGACGATAAAACCGAAGCCCTCGCAGAGGAAGATGGAGACTCAGACTTTGAGGAGATCCATGAATCTGTAAACTGATTTACATTCACTTTGTTTGTCTGTCAATCTGTGTAACATCATTGTCTAACCTCAAATGATCAGTTATTTACTCCAGCTGGAGATTTATTGGTCCAAATGATCAAAATAGGATTTAATTTGTTAATTATATTAACAAATCTTCAATTGCTGTATCCATGAGCTGTTAAAGATCTTGTCTTTTCTCAAACAGCTCTCCCCAACAAAGACTGCAACATCGACTATAGAGTCTGGCTGCCCCCTAATGGAGGACAGGAAGGCAACACCCATTGAACAGATTCCAAAAATCCCTCTATATCGTGCACATTTTCTTCCTGAATCCACAAAACCAAGCACTTCCTCTCCAGAGCCTGTGATCACAGCCGATCCCTCAGAGGCGAACTCCCTCAGCCCCAAGAAGAAGCTCACGCTGTCTTTATCTGAAAAGGAGAAGCTGCTCAACTGGGACTTGGCCGCTCCTGGAGAGCCCTCGACTTCTGGAGAAGAACAACGGGACAGAACTTCAGCAAGTCCTGCGAACGATCAACCAGCACCAGAAGCTCCACCAAAACCAAGCCGTCCTCAACCTGAACCCACTCCTCCGCTCCTTGGCTTCCAACAGTGGGCCAACAGTCTCCGGAAGTCCTTCTCCAGCAGCAAAAAAGGAAACAACCCTGTGGTTCTCAGGAGAAACAGACCTCTGAAAGCCAGGCCGTTGTCTGAGGGCTCCTTCAACCTCAGTGGCTTGCTTGGCAGCAGCATTCAGAGCAGCCGGGATGAGGAACACAGCAACACATCTACCGATGACAGTCAATCCAGAGTGAGGACAGAAAGTGAGCTCAGCACGTTACTGGAGCAGGTGGCTCTCAGCTCCAAGACCCACAAGGGCACAAAAGATGACATGGCCTCTTTACCGCCCAGAAAACTCAATTTCTTCTCCTCCCTGCGCATTAAGAGGAACGAAGGAGCAGATCAGAGGAAAGGAGACAACCAGAAGGACATCTTGACCATTCTTTCCAGGTTCAGAAGCAAAGGTAATTGCAGGTTAAAGTGACCTTTGACACTCATCTGCAGTTTAAAATCGCTTAATTAAAATGCTAGAGAAAAATAAAAGCACAGAGTATTTAACAGGTGCAGCAACACATTCATTCATCTGAACATAATTTCACTTCTTTATCATGTAAATGTATGACATGATATAAGTTTGGTGATTAAAGTTTTGATGCCATGCATCATTTGAATGACGTACGCATGTGCACAAAACCCATGTTGCTGATTGTGTTAACTTCATTGTTATATGCAGCACTGTTGTCTCTTATATAATGCAATCTAATCTCCCAGTGGCTTTCATTATATTCCCTGCATGCAATATTCAGGTTACTGTGGGACATGCCGCTTTAATCTTGTGATGTATCAAAACATTTCTAGAAAAGCGCCATATAAATACAACATTGTTTGTTGCACAATGTTTTGATGGCATAGTGATACAGTTTAATAAATGTCATTTCTAATAATGGATCTGTTCTGATGAGCTGGTTCATGTACATTTATGTTCATAATCAGCATAACATTTTTTTATTATTATTTACAATACACCTCTTTTCATGGCACTGTATTTTTAGGCCAGTATAAATGATAATTTTATTATTTTTTAATCTTTATCAACTGATATTGGTTTTGTTTATTAACTGTATTTTATATTATTTATATAAATCAGATTACTTTTTAAATGTGCCTTCACCTAAAATAATGTCATCGTTGTCGTCGTCGTCTTTAATTATTAGTCAATATTTATTTACTTGCTTACTGATAATTTCCTTAATTTTTAAAATGTGCATTGACCTACAGTTACCAATAACCAATAATTAACATTTTGTTATAATAATAATTATTATTATTAATTTATTATTTTAATTATTTTCACCTGTTTTTATTTGTTTGTTTGTTTATTTACTTGCTTATGTTGATACTAACTCGTACAGTAAATCCCTAAATAAAGATGCCTTAAGATAAAAAAAAATTGTAGTTGTTGTTGTTATTTATTATTATTATTATTATTATTATTATTATTATTATTATTATTATTATTGACAGTCCATATTATTTTATTTGTTTGTTTTTAGTATTTACTGTTAAATCCCTTCATAATAAACATTTTGCTATTTAAATGATACATTATTGTTTTGGGTTTGTATCCACAGCGTCTGCTCAGCAACAACAACAGGAGTCCAACTCATCTAGTGAAGAGGAACAGGAACCAAACTCACAAAGGGTAAAAGCTCCCCCACTTCTCTTAACAAAACACAACTAATGCTATTCCAACAATTTGTTCAAATCTTCTACACATTCATGCACAGAGCACTAATTTAAACTGTCACTTTTTTGTTTACTATTTGCTATGACTCACAGTGGCACCTCACAGAAGAAAACAGCTGTCCAACAAACCAAGAGAGATCAGCTTAAAAGACTTCACCGGGCTCAGGTAAGACATACAGACATATGAGCCATAGATTGCTATAGTTTTTAAATGTCATTAATAGCATTTTTGAGGACAGGGGGGTTTTCCTGTAAATTGACCTCAAAGTATATCTACTTTAGAAACATTCATATGAATTATATATATTCCAGTGACTCTAGGTATATTGTAATTGGCAGGTAATCCAAAGACAGCTGGAGGAAGTTGAGGAGAAGCAGAGAGCTCTGGAGGAGAAAGGTGTGGCTCTGGAGAAGATCCTCAGAGGAGAAACTGGTAAAGCACATTCTAACACAGTCACACATTATTACATCTGGAAATATTTTATTTAAAGTGGCTCATTATCAGTCCCATTGTCCTTACATGTTCCCCCGTCTCCACCCACTCACTCTGTGATGGTGATATGATTATTTAAAGGGGTGTTATGACACTTACAACTTTTATGTTAGTTGCTGACGGCTATGCGAATGAAGCGCACAATGCCATTGCCCTATCAAGCGTGCAAACTTGAGAAATATTTTGCCATAGGGAATGAGATTTCACGACCTTATTTCCACAAACTTGTGCTTGAATTCATTATTATATCATTATATAATTCATTTTTTTACCCTGTTTATTTCATGTCACACAGGTAGTGACTTGACAGTGCGCCTCTATGTGGACTTCCTGTTATTCATGATTGATTTGATAATTAAAAACTAAGATAGGACAACTTTTTGAGCAATTTTGCTTGGGCACTTTCCCATTGAGAATGGGTTACAAATTTCTATCTGGATACTTTAGATTGGTTGTGGGTCCTGTGTCTCACCTGGTTGCCCATTGATGGCAACATTGCTCAAAAAGTTGCCCCGTCTATCATCAGTCTTAAGCCCCGTTCACACCAAGCATGATAACTATAAAGATAACTATAAAGATAACAATGTTAGCGTCCACACCAGTGAACGATATCGTCTGTTTATACTCAGTGCATGCTTGTCTGCCACTTTAAATTCTTGAGCTCGTGATAGCAAGGTGGATTCTGATTGGCTGTCAATGTTTATATCGTTCATCCTTAAAAAAAAAGGTCATAAGTGCAGCGCTGTTAAAAAAAAAAACAAAAAAACAGTGCAACCTGTTTTGTTTTTTAAGCGCCACCTGCTGGCAGAGAGTGAATCTGTGTCTCATAGCTTGTCCGCTGTTTCATGTAGATATTTTTATGTATAGTTTCACAAAACTGAAGTCAAACCATTCTGTTTTTGCTTCAAAATTTCGAAATTATACAATCAATTTAGATTAAAAACTGCTCATGTTGCATGTATGCAGCAGTTTTGTTTGGATCATGATTAAAATGCAGTGGTTGCCTAAATAAAATAAAATCGTGAATCGAATCGTGAATTCAAAATCATGAATCGAATTGAATCGGGAGTTGAGTGAATCGTTACATCCCTAGATTTTAGAAAGAAACTCGGCAAAAACCGGTATCTGCAGGTCACATGTACGAAAAAATCGGAAATTGGAATCGGCCAAGAAAATTGCAATCGATGCATCTCTAACAAATGTGTTGTATTTAATTTTGTATTTTAATATTTTTTTTTTAATTTATATATATTTTTTATAATTTTTTCATTTAAGTAATTTATTTATTCATTTATTTTGTATGTTTTATTGTATGGAATATGTATTGTCAATGTATTGTGACTGTCCACAGAAAGATTTTGAGCCACATCAGCACTAACCCCTGGATCCATATGGCATGTACACAAAGACAACATGCAAATAAGCTGCTGTCTTATTGTTGGACTTTTTTAGAGGGGGAAATTAGAGATTCAAATAATAGTGATTTGCATTCGAACTAAATGGCCATTTAGAGTCAAAATTATGTTGAAATGACTGCAGAGGTAATGGGTTCTGTAAATAGACAGAGAAAGGGAAAAGTGCCTCCGAAATGAGCTGAAAATGTGATGTTTCATTATTTTGGTGAATGTTGATCTACGTGGGGATTATTAAAGGCAACAAGTCTTTCCGAATGAAAAAATGCCAAATCGCAGCAGCCTTTTAACATACTGCATAATGAGTTTATAATCATATTTTGAAAGCGCTAAGCTCTAATTATAAGGACTGTAAATTGAATTTTAACATCTCCTATAAATTCACTTCTGCTTCCTCAGAAATTCCTCTTTTGACGTCCTACAACCAAGACAGGCATTGTTGGCATTAAGAAATCAAATGAAACTAGTAGGGAATGCAAAGATGGAACTTTGCTCCTAGATTTATAGTTGAAGGCTGCCACAGTATTAATGCATAAAGCAAGAAAATGCATTGCTTTAAGTGTGTCATGTGACATCTTATTCCTGGCCTTGTTTCGTCAAAGTACCTCTCTCTCTCTTTCACAATGCTACAAGGATGCAGGCGGTATAGAAGACGTCCCTTTTGTGAAGTGGACAGCAAGGATACAGTGTGTCTTCTATCAACAGACTTCACTGAGGGCAGCAGAATGCTATTAATAAATACATGGGGGCAAATCTTTTGTGACGGTGCACTTTGACCTGTCAGAATCCATTGTTTGGCATGTTTACGTGTCTTTGTGTGGATAATTGTATTAAGATGAGGGGCTGTGGGGTGCGCTTTTTTTGTTGAATAGGTTCTTTGTTAACTGACATTTGCGGCCTCCAAATGGATAGAGAGTTGGAGTGTGTAGAAGACAATGCTCTGAAACTGTCAATGTGGGAGACTCGAACATTGTGGCAATATGGGAGACTATTAGCAAAATAATAGTAGTATTTGGCTTTTGTTTGACTTGAAGTATTTAACATGGTCCTAAAATTGTTATTTTGTAGATTTGTACAACTGATAAGCATGCATGAGGTATATATAGCAGTTGACTCGCACTGTACACTGTAGATCAAATGTTTAGGAACCAAGTCTATTCAAATCTGACACCATCAAATGATTGAGTCATATTAGTTGTGTTATAGATTTCAGTGTTTAGTCAATTTAGCCTGTTGTGTCGTTTCCACAGGCGATGACTCCACAGATGAAACCACACTACTGCAAACCTGGTTCAAACTGGTCCTGGAGAAGAACAAACTGTCGCGATATGAGTCTGAACTCATGATCTTGTAAGTACTGTGACTCTGTTAATCAGGGATTTTAATTTTATACGTGTCTTACAAATGCTCTTGTCTCTAGTGCTCAAGAACTGGAGTTGGAGGACACTCAAAGCCGGCTACAGCAAGACCTGAGACGACGAATGGCCACTGAAGGTGGGTTTGTTATTATATGTACAATACTGGTCAAAAGTTTGGAATAATTAAAATTTTTCAAAAAAAATGTTTTTTAAAGAAGTCTCTTATGTTCACCAAATCTGCATTTATTTGATCAAAAAAGTAAAACAGTAGTTTTGTAAAAATAATGTCAATTTAAAATAACTTTTTTTTTAATATGAATATATTTTAATGTTATTTAAGTTTTATATTCTAGCAATTATTATTGATGATCAATTATTAATAGTATTTATTCTTTTTATTGTCAATGTTGAATACAGATTTGCAGCTTAATATTTTTTTGTGGAAACCGTACAACAATTGTCTTCAGGATTTTATGAAGAATAGTCAGAAGAACAGCATTAATTTGAAACATAAATCCTATGAAATATTATAAAAGTCTTTATTGTCACTTTTGATCAATTTAATGTTTCCTGCTGAATAAAAGTATGAAGATATTATTATTATTATTATTATTATTATTATTATTATTATTATTATTATTAATTTTAATTTTTTATCTTATTTAATATTATAAATTTATTTGTAATGTTTCATGGTTTCCACGTTTATTTTTGTATGAAGGTAAGTAGTTTTATTATTTTTAATAATAGGAAATGTTTCCTAAGCACCAAATCAGCATATTAGAATGATTTCTGAAGGATCATGTGACACTGAAGACTTGAGTGATGATGCTGAAAATTCAGCTTTGCATCATAGGAATAAATAACATGATGAAATATATTCAAATAGATAACAGTTGTTTAAAATTGTAATAATATTTCACAATATTGCTGTTTTTACTGTATTTTTGATCAAATAAATGCAACCTTGGTGAGCAGAAGACACTTTTTTTTCAAGAACATTTAAAAAAAAAAAAGGTAATTATTTCAAACTTTAGACAGATATTATAGAGATATAGCAACATTAAAAAGGGTGGTTACAGACCTGATCTAATAACTGAAAAGTCATCATCATGGATGTATTGCACATTAAATGTAAAACCATTTAGGTCTGTGGACCAGCTTTTCAATTATCGAATCTGAACCAATTGGATAATTGGTTGTTAGAGTGATAAAATATTGTAAGTGGTGGTGCATTTACTTGTGAACAGGAATTGATAGCTGCTGGGGAGTGTGTTGTTGTTTTCTTTTCCTCCGGCAAACACAAGTTTATTTCAGTTCTTGGTGGTGGTGAAGCTCACTGTTTACCAGTGAGACACACGCGGCGTTAAGCCTGCGACACAGAGGTGTCATTGTGTAATATGGTGTCACGCTTATCATACAACATATTTGATGTTATTCAAAGTGATAAACCTTGTTGCATGGTGAAAATGGGAAGTAATATTTTACCTTATTACTGACGTCAGGCCTCTCTTTGTATTCCCTCCATTTCTAGACTGTGAGAAGAGTGCGAGTGAGCTGACGGAGGAGCAGAGCCTGCTGGTGGAGATCATGAAGGTGGTGGAGAACAGAGACAAACTGGTGAGTCTGCTGGAGGAGCAACGGCTGAAGGAGAAAGCCGAGGACCGAGATCTGGAGAGCATGATCCTCTCCAGAGGCTATCGGTTCCACTGGACCTGAACTTCTCACACTGGATGAAGAACTACTTTAGACTGAGAGAGCCTTATCTGAGGATCTTGAACAAACTGGAACACGCTTGTTTAATCAAACCCAACTGAATGCTGCCTTGTGTGTTCTTGAAAAGAAATAAACCAAAAACCAAACATGTGCCTCTTTATTAACTGAAAATAATGAATGTTAGATTTCAAAACACGGGTTGCACAGCCACAGAGGTGAGAGGACTGACTGCAAATGTTATTCACACTGGAGTGATGATATTTCTATAGTTCTAGTTAAAGTTAAAGCTGTTTTTCTTGGGACTTGTTAGATTTCTCTTCCTGTTTTGTTGAAACTCTTAATGAATGTTTGTTCCGTTCTTTAGTTAATATTTCAATAGAGGCGGTGATAAAGTGTATCTGTTGAGTATTTGTTTGTCTCTTAGTCTTGCAAAGAATATGATGATATCTTAAGTGAACTCAAATTGCAGCTCTTTCTAAAGTAAAACCAAATATCATTGTTTCTAGAATCAAGATGATGTATAAAGGGCTCTGGATTTATTTTTGTCTGTCTGTTGCCTTGTGTAATTTATTAAATAAATGTAAAAACTTTGAGTGGATTGTAATTATCTCCAGAAAAATTTCTTAAGGTTAAATATGAATTTGAATGTTTAATTTCTATAAATGTACACATACTAACACTGAAAATATTTTTAAAAATATTGTCAAGTTTTTTTTTAATATTTGATAAGCTTCTGTATATTATAATATAAAAAATACAGTATACTATAAAATATTGCTTTTTATTTACATATGAATTTTAAAATGTTTAGTCTCTAAATTTACATATACTAACACTGAAATATATATTTTTTTATTTTATTATATCCAAATATAAATAATACAAAAAAAATGTAAATGCTTAGTTTCAATGCATTAAGATATATTAACATTTGAAAATTATTGGAATATAAAATGTTCATGTTTTTTGTAAAATATTAAATAGTAATAAAAGGCTAGTTTAAGCAATTCGGTCAAAGTCCGTCATTTTCATTTCATTTATTTATTTAGGCTATTTGTTTTTACGCATCTTCATGTTCTTCATTCGGCACTTCATTTCTCACGGTAGTACTAATAAAATTGGCTTAAGTGCACTACGGATAACTTTCTGAACAGTCTCCCTTTGGAAAAGAGGGTGGGATCAAAGGATAAGGGAAGTTCGTTTTAGAAGGTTGGGCAAATAGCTGGAATTCCGTTTCCGCTCCTGTTCCTGGGATTTTACTCACTCCCTCAGCGGGGCAAATAGCATATTATTTACACTTTTCTGTCCTTGATTGTTTGTTTGAACCGATGGCGTCTTCCCCGCAGAAATCTCCGTCCTCTCCAAAGTCGCCAACTCCAAAGTCTCCGTCCTCCAGAAAGAAAGATGACTCATTTCTGGGGAAACTTGGTGGGACTCTGGCCAGGAGAAAAAAGGCGAAAGAAGGTAGCGATTGAGATTAAAATGCTTTATGTTGCACGTTTCTAAATATTAAACAAACGAACTAGTCATGACAGTTTTGATCTGAAGTCAATACATAACTTCTTCAGAAGTCTGAATAGTTCCCTTTTCCAACTGTATGGGCGCAGCCGTTCAGGAATACGTGTATTAACACTGTCAGCCTCTCTGTTCTTCGTAAATACTTTAAAACCCAAAAAGGAAACGGGTGTTTTTAAGGTAGCGAAAAATTTTATGTTTACATTACATTCCGCTTTCTAACGATGTTCGATTCGCCGACGAATCGTTCTTTTGAGTCGGATCTTTCTTATAAATCACTGTACAAAAGCGGTCTGAGCGATTCGTTCACGATTCGAATCGAATCTGTCCTTGCGTTTCTCCAACTCAGTTGAATCGACTCATTGAATCGAGAACCGTCTATTTTGAACATGTCCTGCTCGTAGTGCTTATCTTATGACAAATGAGGCGAAAATAAAATTAGAAAGGCAAGTAGTAGAAACATTACAAATGAACGTACCATAAAAATATAAGAGATTTTCCTCATTAAACGAATAGTTGACCCTAAATTAAAATCGTCGTCATTTACTCACCATCAAGTTGTTCCGAACCTTAAGGGTTAAGGGTGGTTCAGTTAAGATTTTACCTTTTAGTTATTAAGAGATTTGTTTGTGCTCCATTTTGGCAAAGTAGCACTTTAAAGTATGCACCCTGGAGGCATGATTAAGTGTTCAACCACACCTAAAAATGTCTGAGTCATCAAATTATTCTGACAAAAACCTCTAGACTACTTTCTTGAGAAACACCAATCAGCCCTTTATAGACCTGAAACTGGCTAATTTGAAAGTGTTCTTAAGCGCTGTCTTAAGCTAACACCCAGCTTTAGCAGTGTTCTTCTAACCATGTAAGGTAATCTTTCTGAATGAGGCTCAAGATTGTACAGGAATGAGAGTCCTCTCAGCTTTAAAACAAGAACAGCTGCGGCTCTAGGCTACCCAATAATCCCGACAAGTTATAGTGATCCCCATCCTTAACAAATAAAAATATATTAGTCTTGTTGTTGTGGTCTTATCCAGGGTAAGTAAACTAGGCAGTGTGCCGCTGCCCATTACATTGGAGTGTTTCTTCTGAGTTTGCACGATTCCCAGAGTGCACTTCTGCAATGATTGCGTGGTATCCATCAGCACTCGCAAGACTGAATTAGAGGAGAAAGCAGCTGAGCCTTCTGATACTCTGGCTGTCTATTTCTCCATCTCCTATTCACCCACACACAGGACGAAAACTGTGATCTGGATGGGTAATTGATGTATGATTTGATGAGGAATATTTTGTGGCTTGTACCCAGGAGGCAGTGCATTTTATGTTTATTGCTTTCGTTCCACAATTGGAAATATGAATTAAAAGGATGCAGGATGACTACCACTTAAAGGTCATTCCTGTCATTCCTTCATGTCATTTCAAACCTATTTAATGTTATTTTTGTCCTGTGAATTAAAAAAATAATAATAATGTAGCTTTTTATTTATGTAGCTCTTTCCAAGCAGAATCTTCTGTTGCAGTTGTAGGTAACTGGACAATTTCTGAATTGTTTAAATTGATTAGCATCCATCCAGTCACCCATGTTAACGTTAACGCTCACCCTAGTGAAAGATACATGAGGTCTTTGCCGTGCCGTTGGATTGTATGCGCCCCCACGTCAGTGAGAAAAAGCAGCGGGAGAGCAGCTGCGCGTGAGGTCGAGAGGGTGTTGATTAATAGGATATCATCCTCCATGGGCGGCCTCTGGAATCCTGCACAGGATGTTTGCATCCCCAGAATCAGCGCTGTAGACGGTGGTGCATGCTGGGTTGCGGTGGGAGCGAAGAGCTGGGTTGTTTCTCTGAGGAGGTTGAGAATGTTGATGCATTGAAGTTCTCATAAACTCTAATAAATATATGCATTTTTGCAATTTCTGCTGAAAATGTGAACATCTGATGCTAGGTTGTCAGGGTGTTGCTATGTGGTTTTTTTGGTTTTTGTGGTGGTTGCTTACTTGGCCAAGCAAGAGAGAAAAAAAAAGTATGGTTTGGAATTTTTTGAATGGAAAAGAAAGGATTTTTTTTTTTTCCACTTTATTTTAAGGTCCAATTCACCCTATTGACAAACCATTAACTATGATTTTGCCTCAAACTTCTAATTTGCTGCTTATTAATAGTTAGTAAGGTAGTTGTTAAGTTAAGGTATTGGGTAGGATTAGGGATATAGAATATGGCCATGCAAAATATGTGCTTTAAGTACTAATAAACAGCCAAATATTTTATTAATAGGGATGCTATTAAGCATGTAGTTAATAGTGAGAATTTGTCCCTATACTAAAAAGTTACCCAAGTTTCTTATTCTCACCAAGACTCCATTTATTTGATCAAACATGAAATAAAAACAGTAATGTTTTGTGAAATATTTATAACTTTAATTAATTGTTTTCTACTTTAATGTATTTTAAAATGTAAAATATCATTCTAAAGTGTTGATTTGGAAAAATGTCTTATCAGTATCGGCGCTTAAAACAATGTAGTTTAGAAAAAGTAATAGTTTTGTGTGTTTTTGTAGGATTCTTTGAGTAGTTCACAGTTCAAGTTCAAAAGAACAACATTTATTTGAAATAATTTTTTAACATGATAAATGTTGTTACTGTCACTGTTGATTCATTTAATGAGTACATGCTGAAAAGTTTTAATAGTAGTGTATAGTAATATCCACTTTCACTCTAAAATATGTCAGGTAACAAGTAAAACGGCTTGTAAATGGTTTTTCCTTAACCCTAACGATCTATAGTAAAAGAGATGCTTCTCCACAGCACTCATTAGAATCTAACAGGACAAATGAACATAGTGTCAACCACTTGTATAACCGCAATAATATGAAGGTGAAAAATCCCTACTCAATTTCTTTTCTTTGTTTCTTTTTTTGATTCAGAAATAATTTGTCATCTCTCACCCAATGTGTCCTGTATCCCATAGTATCTGAGCTGCAGGAGGAGGGGATGAACGCCATTAATCTCCCCCTGAGTCCCACACCTTTTGAGCTTCATCCTGAGGACATCATGCTAGGCAGGTGAACTCGTAGCCTCATTACTCAAAATTGATGCTCGCTCAGGTTAATAATATACCCTTACACCTTCCTCCTGCCTGTCTCTTTCTCTTCCTCACAGAGGAAAATGAAGTCCGCACCATGGTGGACCCCAACTCAAAAAATGACCAAAAACTCCAGGAACTCATGAAGGTTTGCGTTTAAAACTAAAAAAGTCAATTCTGTCATTATATATTCACCCACATGTCGTTCCAAACCATGATTATGCCCAAATTAGGTGCTCATTGACTGGATCAACGATGTTCTGGTTGGAGAAAGGATCATTGTGAAGGACCTGGCTGAAGATCTTTATGATGGGCAGGTTCTCCAGAAGCTCTTTGGTAAAGCATCTATGTTTAGTTTACAGTATGGCTGCTATGTATTGGTTCTGTTCTCCATTCTCCATTTTCTCGATTCTAATTTGCCCTTGTGTTTCCATCCCGCAGAAAAGCTTGAAGGCGAGAAGCTGAATGTTGCAGAGGTGACTCAATCCGAGATTGCCCAGAAACAAAAGCTGCAGACGGTTCTGGAGAGGATCAATGATGCTCTGAAGGTCTCCACCAGGAGCATCAAGTGGAACGTCGACTGTAGGTCCCTACAGCTCCAGCAGGAGTCATTCAAAAGCTCCTAAATAAGTGTTATGCACTGTTAAACATGGACCTGTATTGGTCTTAAAGTGTCTACTTAGACATGCATCGGTGCACAAAACAGCAAAGTAACATCTGATTAAAACACTATTGATGGGTGTTTCTCATAGCTTAGAGCTTCAAAGGCTTGGAAAACACTTAAGGCGATGTAACAGTGTCTCTTAGTGGATTTCAATCGCTTCACTTATGTGGAAGAGACACTAAAGAGATTACAGGTCGTTTTATGAGGCAGAGAGATTTATGCGCTATTGATTTTCGTATTAAATGGAGGCGAACATCAATCCTGTGTCCTTAAGTAATAATTCGCAGAGCTGAAGCTACATCTCAGCTTGTTTCGTGCCAATACTGGTTTTAATTTATTCAAACAAAACTAGGGAATGCAAATTTTTCTCCTCTCCCTCTCTCATTTACTAGCGGTTCATGCTAAGAGCATTGTGGCCATCCTTCACCTGTTGGTGGAGCTCTCACAGCACTTCAGAGCCCCCATTCGTCTCCCTGACCATGTGTCCATTCAGGTGGTTGTGGTCCAGGTACGTACCTCTGCTTTAGACTGTAATGTTCTGTAACTGATAATAAATCTTTGTTGTTATGATGCTAGAAGCTTTAGTAACTGACGCTAGCTTACTGACATTGATGGCATCTGTATTTTGACTTTCGATGTATTTCTGCTGAACTTCGCCATTGAATCAATAGTCAATATTTCCTTGCTTTCTTTTGATATTGAATCAAGTATGGATGGTTATAATCAGTTAGCCTCAATTTATAAAACTAATTAGTCACTGATGCTAGCTTTCTAATATTGATGTTCTAATATTTTTATGTTCTCATTGTTTTGCTTTCTATACTCTCTTGCTTTCACTGTTGAATCAAATATAGATATTTATAGTCCTTTAGAGTTAATATAGTCGAGGGAAAATTGGAAATATTAGGAATTTTAATTTTCATACCTGGAAAGAGTCAGACTTAGTAACATATCTTGTATTACATTTTAATTAGTTACCAGTTTTAAATGATACATTTATATATCTATTATTAACCATTCGTGTAGGAGAATGGATTTGAAAAATGTTATCGTCATCTTGTATTTCTCCTGTTGTGCCTGAATTGAGGAACTCATTGTTTTCCCATAACAGATATTTTGATAGGACAAACGATAGCGGTTTATGTCTTCTGGAGATCTGTTCCTTTTTTTCTTTCCCTTAGAAACGAGAGGGCATTCTTCAGTCCCGTCAGGTTATGGAGAAGATCACTGGTAACACAGAGTACGTCAACGCTGCAACCCTAATTTCCAAATGTCACCTCCATATGTTAATAAATGTGTCAATATCAGGGTTTAATAATCTTTTGCACCTTTTGTGATGATTCCTTTCATGTGTTTCAATCATTTTGCGGCTGATTACAAGATGGCGTTTGGATTAGCTTTTGGTGCTGTTTTGTCACCCTTTGTGTGGACACACACACACACACACACACACATATGTGCACAGCTGACTGTATAGCGGTCCAGCAGGCACCTGGCAGCTGGGGAGATAAGTGTGTTTTTGCACGTGTCTGTGTCTGTGTATGTGTGTGTTTGTGGAATACTTCCTGAGGCTGTTATCACACACACAGTATCTGTTGATGCCCAGGCCGATGGCTGGCAGGAGTGATTAGAGAGGGAGGAGGAGGGGGCCTCATGGGGAGGAGGCCCTGTCCAGGGCTGTCCCAAACTTGCCCGATCGATTTGATCACCCTTCCACACACCCAAATGGCAGCCACCTTTTCTGCCTGGCTTTCACTGACTGTAGAATTAAGAGAGATAAATTACCCCCCATGCTGTACAGGAGATACATGAAATGCCTAGCTTGCATTAATAAAATTCTTGCTGATAAATGACTGATTATTAAAATTCTACACAATAATGATAAAAATTAAAAATTAAATGCTATAAGCTTCACCACATTATAATGTACAGTATATTCCTATTCAGGATACAGGATATTCATTTTAAAATTTGTTAAAGATTTCAGTTAACAGTGTTATTAAATTAGTCGTGTTTTTATAGATTCATTTTTGCATTACATAATGGCAGACAATTAAATATTGGATGACAACTGTTGATGTTATGTGATGATTTTCTGATCACATGCTTATATTCGTGTATGTTAACACTAGGTTATATCATAAATTTAATATTTCAATCATTGATGTTTTTTTTATGTTCACAGGGCATTATCTGGCAGACATGGTAAGTGTTATTTAATTATTATTTCCATTTCAAAATTCTAACGCACTACTGTTGAAAAGTTTGGCGTTAGTAAGTTTTTGAAAGAAATAGTTTTTATTCAACAAAGATGTGTTCAATCAAAAGTAACAGTAAGACATTTATAATTTTGCATAAGATTTCTATTTCCAATTAATGCAGTTTTTTTTTTTTAGCTTTCTATTAATCAAAGAAAATTTATTAAATTTCCCCCAAAATATTAAGCAGCAAGTAAAAAAACATTTAAAAATAAGAAGAATTTTTACTTGAGCATTATATTAGAATGATTTCTGAAGGATCATGTGACACAGAAGAATGTAGAAACGGATGCTAAAAATTGAGCTTTGGAATAAAACAGCAATTACAGTTATACAGTTATTTTAAATAATTAATGTTTTTATTGTCTTTGATAAAGTAAATGCAGTCTTGGTGATTATAAGGGTAACATGAGTATGAATTTTGTTGATGTTGGCTTTTGTGCAAAATTTTTTAATATTCCTTTATTATGTTTTTGAATTGCTAATTGTGTTGTTATTTTCAGAGCGTGATGCGTTTGACACCTTGTTTGATCATGCTCCTGACAAGCTGAATGTGGTGAAGAAGGTATGAAAGAGCCTAAATATTAGCCGAATTGATATTCTTACACAAGCCTGACCACATCTGCATTGTTTTCTGCAGACTCTAATCACCTTCGTCAACAAACACCTGAATAAACTGAACTTGGAAGTAGCTGAACTGGACACACAGGTAACACATGGGTCAGCTCAGTTAATACATTGTGACTGTGGTAAACGAAAAATGCTAAGCCAGGAGTAATCATGTGGTACGGTGATTTTAATAAAATGGTAGCAGCAGCAGCAACGTGATAGAAGACCAATAAATTAAGTGAAATTATGATTCTGTTATTTTATACAGTATATGATTCAAACCTGTGCACCTGTTGGCTGTGCACACTTTTAAAAGGGGAACTGAAGTATTCGATCTTCAAAATGAACACAAAGGCACCATAAAAATATAATTTAAAGTAGCTCATTTAGTGTTTAGACTATATTTCAAGTTTTCTGAACCCATTCGGTAGCTTTGTTTGCAAATACGTGTATGAGGGTACGTGACCCCGGACCACAAAACCAGTCTTGAGTCGCTGGGGTATATTTGTAGCAATACCCAACAATACATTGTATGGGTCAAAATTATCGATTTTTCTTTTATGCCTAATATCTTTAGGATATTAAGTAAAGATCATGTTCCATGACAATATTTTGTAAATTTCTTACTGTAAATATATTAAAACTTAATTTTTGATTAGTAATATGCATTGCTAAGAACTTCATTTGGAAAACTTTAAAGGCAATTTTCTTAATATTTAGAATTTTTTGCACCCTCAGATTCCAGATTTTCAAATAGTTGTATCTCGATCAAATATTGTCCTATCCTAACAAACCAGACTTCAATGGAAAGCTCATTTTTTCATGACATATAAGTCTCAATTTCAAAAAATTGACCCTTATGACTGGTTTTGTGGTCCTGGGTCACATATAAAGTCAATATTCTTCGCCCTTGTTTGTCGACTGTTTACGAATGCCAGATATTACAAATTAATATATTTCATTCAATTAATAAGATCCTAAATGATTGATTATAAAAATTCTATTATAATCTAAATCTAAACAATATAAGTAAATATAATATAAATTCTATTTAAAAATTCTATTAAAAAAATTAAGTCTCTTATACTTACCAAGGCTGCATTGATTTGATCACAAATACAGTAAGAATATTCGTTTTGTGAAATAGGTATAATTTTAAATAAATCTTTTCTGTTTTAATATATTTTAAACTGTTAGTAGTTTTAGCATGCCAGAATAATGTGTTATGTAAATTTGTGACAGGACTGTGTTGTTCTGACTGAAGTGTATTTGTAGTTTGCAGATGGTGTGTATCTGGTCCTGCTGATGGGACTTCTGGAGGGATACTTCGTCCCTCTCTACAACTTCTTCCTGACGCCTGAGAATTTTGACCAAAAGGTATGAATTAGCAGTGCGTCTGCGGTTAGCGTGCTTCAGTATGAAAGCCACCCTGGTGTGCTGTGTTGAGTGTCATTGAGAGGGGGTGGTGTTGACAGTCAGCCCAGAGTACAGGCTGCTCACCTGGGTCACTTCCAGCAGGCCCGGCCTGTGCCAGCTTCATCCATGTCGTACCAGAATGCATCTGTAATCTGCCTCTGCACAGGAAACGGATAAGTGGGGTGATGTGTAGCCTCCCTTTAATATCCAGTGCTTGTGTGTGGATTTCAGAGATAACCGCTTTAGGTCCATCTACAGTCCAGTTTGGGGAAATCACTTTTTTTTCTAACGCATGCCTTTCTTTGTACTTCAAGGTGTCACAATATGGCGGTTTCTTTTTTACTTGCAGGTTCATAATGTGTCTTTCTCCTTTGAGCTGATGCAGGACGGTGGCTTGGAGAGGCCCAAACCCAGGCCTGAGGGTAATTATGGCTTTGTTTGCTCCAAATCCTGCCATTGTAATTGTGTGGTTGACAGGCCATTTAAAAAAAGATAGCTCTTGTCAGAACTGTACTTGGATACTTTCCCAGTTCGCAAGTGTTGCTCTTTCAGCTTGAATGTACAGTTCTTAAATGTCACATACATAAGTTTCAGAGATAATTGAAAAATTATTTAAATAAAATGAAAAGCTGGGTTGGGTTGGCTCGTGTTGTAAATGTTAATTGCATAATAAGTACAATGCACTTTTTTTTAAAGAAGTTTCTTATGCTCATCAAGGCTGTATCTATTTAATTGAAAATAAAGAAAAAATAATGAAATAATATCGCAATTTAAAATAAGTTTTCTATTTTAATATAATTCAAAATATAATCTATTCCTTTGGAGCAAAGCTGAATTTTCAGCATTATCATTACCATCATTCTAATATACTGTTAATAAATAATAATATATGTTGAGACCTGTGATACTTTTTGCAGGATTCTTTGATAAATAAAAAGTTAAAAAGAACAGTGTTTATTCAAAATAGACGATTTGTTGCAATATACACTACTTTTCAAAAGTATGTGGTTATTTTTTTTTAGAGAAATTAATACTTTTATTCAACAAGGGTATGTTAAATGGATAAAAAGTAATAGTAAAGATAGTAAAGTATTTATTTTGAATAAATGCTGTTATTTTAAACATTTTATGAATCAAAGATTCAAAGAAAAAAGTATCACAGGTTCCAAAAAATATTAAGCAGCACAAGCGTTTCAACGCTGATAATAAATCAGATGAATGATTTCTGAAGGATCATGTGACACAAGACTGGAGTAATGATGCTGAAAATTCAGTGTTGCATCACAGACATAAATTATATTTAGTAAATTAAAATAGAAAATCAATATTATTAATTGCAATAATATTTCACAACATTACTGTTTTTTTTCTGTATTTTTGATCAAATAAATATAGTCTTGATGAACACAAGACACTCCATTAAAAAAAAAAATATTTCACAACATTACTGTTTTTTTTCTGTATTTTTGATCAAATAAATATAGTCTTGACTACTTAACAAGTGAAAGTGAAAGTGACTTAGTATTAGAAAATAAATTATTAAAAATATTATTGATAATATTATTTGTTTAAAACTTTTATTTAGTCGATTATTTATTTTATTTTTAGTTTTAATATTAGAATAAATAAAATTAAATACATTAAAAAAAAAAACATTAAAAATATCTTAATGAGTATAGTTTCCCTATTTTTGAATAATTAATAATATTATTATTATTATGTTATGTAATAATTAATAATCTATAAAATATTAATATTATAGTTACAGTTAATATAATATTAAGTTGTTATAATCGAAGTAAGATGTTGTTAATAAATACCTTCTCTTAAGAGCTATTTCCTGTAGCTGAAACAGAAGAGCACTAGAACAGCTAGGTCATGAGAAAACAAGTACTGATCAAATGTGTACCTTACCTTGAATGCAGTGTAAGTTGCTTTGAATAGAAGAGTCAAATGCATAAATTTGAATAAATACTACACAAATACAGCTCTATATACACTACTCTGTTTATAGTGTTTTAAAGTGTTCTTTATACTGTGTGTGCATTTGTCTGTGTGTTGCATTGAATGATTATCAGGTTAAAAGTGTGTGTGTTTGTATTATGCCTTTCAGAGTCCTTGAAGAGGGGCATTATTTAGCATTGCATAAATCCACTTCATGCTTTAAATCAATCCAAACAAGTACTGCATCTGAAAAAACTGCACTGTATCTGCGTTTCAGCTGCTCAAGTGTTCTTCAGGCCAAGACAGTTGTAACTCTATGAAAGCTATTGCAAAAATGAATAATTCTTTTTTTTTTCTGTTTTGTTCCAGATATTGTGAATTGTGACCTAAAATCGACACTCCGAGTTCTTTACAATCTTTTCACCAGGTACAGACATGTGGAATGAGCTAAAACGGGACCGCTTTTCCGAGTTTTAATGAGGCTGACAGACAAAGCATGCTGTTAATTGTTGTGGAGTATTGTACAATACCTTTATATGACTAATAATTGTGTCTTAAGTCTTTTTTTCTTGTCATCTAGATGGATGTAAAAACACTAAAGAAAATAATACTATGCATAGAAACATTTTTGATAACAGCATTCCATTGATTCCTGCAATTAGCAGTGTAATCCATTTGAAACATATTAATCCTAAAGTGCCTAAACAGACGTATGAGAGAAAATACCCAGCTCGCAGCTTTGCACTACACACTATATCACATAAAACACTATATTATCTTGCTTCACAGTATCAGCTCTTACAAAGTCAAGCCTAGCAGCTGTGTTTCCAAGTGGACGTTTGACCAAATAATTAGTTTAGTTTTAATGACTTGCTGTTTCACTGCATATCTTAATTTTCGAAGGCTTTGTATTGATTTCTGTGCTAATGTTTTTAGAACTGTCTGCACTTGCATAGCTTATCTGAATCAACCAAAAATGTTTTTACTCGCATGCTGTTGTCATAAATCTGGCGCAGATTGTTGTTTTGAAGAACTCTGAAACCCAATAGTAGTTCATTTATTTTCTTACATCTTAAAACACGGTGACTTGGATCACTGTTGGGGGAAAAAAAATTGTATTTAAACTGAAAGATGAATTTAAATGGCAGTAGTGCAACTTTTATGTTTGTGGAAATTCTAAAAATACTTTTTATACCATTTCGATGCAATTTCATTGCAATAGAGTCATTTGTAAAATTCAGTGTTCCTGTTTTATCTCTACCTGGAAAATGTTACAAAATCTACATTAAACGTGGATGATCATCTAGCCCATTGTGATTGTCAGATTCGATCTTTCCATTCCATTTCCTCCCTCTCTGCCGAGCCAAAGGCTGCGTTCTTGAGTGCTGTACTTTGAGTCGTCTTGTCACTGATAGACTCAGTTCACTTCACTCACTGGAACAGATGCTTACGCCGTTCAAAATACCGCAGGGATGACCATCAGACCTGGGCTCTCTTTGTCCTTACTTAAGTGGAAGGCTGTTTGGGGTAATTTAGTTCCATTCAAACCCGTCCGCATCCACATGGGGAACCGCTGCTTGAAAAATCGCTTTAACATTCCTATTGGATTCTTTCAAAATGGCAGCAAAACAAAACGATGGTCTAATTTTGATCTCTTAAACAGTTTGGCTCCGTACACTAACGTGCTTGAGCTTCGTAGATGGTTTTGTCCTTTATAACCACCAATAAATACCGCAAACATTCTGATATGGAACATCTTGAATTGAGTCACTCTCAGAACAAGTACTGTTGGTTTAAACAGAAGAGAAATACTCTAAACTTGGATAGATTTTTTTTCTTCCATTTTACAGAAAATTACTTTTCTGCCTGAAACGCTTAAATTCTTGTGCCTGGTTTGCTATGGAAAGTGTCATATCTTTGCGTATTATAGTACGATTTTGCATTTTCTAAAGAAAATGTGTCCAGCACAACTCGCCGCAACAGTTCTGTGTATAGTCTGATATGCTAGTCCCTTTTTTCAATGCAGGTCTTATCACCAGTTTATTAAAAAATGGAAAGTCTAAACACTGAGAAAGGTCACATTAGCAAAATTTGATCCATTTTCCACTTTCAGTAGCATAAAGTTGCATAAAGCATCATTCATACAGTTTTGCCATAATGCAGATTTCCAGATTGTGTTGATTCTTATTAAAATGACTAGATTTCATCTTCTGAACAACCTTAATTTTACACTTCTTCTCATCAAACCATGTGAATTTTGGGATATCACTTGTTGCATACATACAGTAATATGTTTAAAATACTGGAAGAGAACATTATGCAATTTTCACACATCATGACTTCCTGTTATCACAAAAGCGGGTGATTTGTGTAATCTGAGGGGGAAATTACAGAAAGGACACCTGGGTAATTGACTGACCTGTGCGTAATGTCCTGAATTGCAGTGTTGCCACCATTAGTTTGCAATTATTTTGTCTTTTTCGTAACATTTGTTCTTTCTCTCTGATTTTTTTTCTCTTTAATTCTCTCGCCTCTCTCTTCATCTTTCTCACCTTTTTTGTTTCTCTAATCATCACTCTTACTAACATGCTTTAAGAGTGCTTGTATTTTTAAAGGTTAAGGATTACAAAGGTGATGGAGGAGGAACGGAGACCTCGAAAGTGAATTATAGGTTCGGTGATCCTTCTGAATTTGGATTCCGGAGCCCCATCCGTCTTTGTCAGTGTCACTTGATGGGTCGGACCCTTAGCGTGTGGATTTTCAGAGTTCCAGTGGCTTGAAATTCAGCTGAACATCAAACATGCCTCTGAGGGCTCCATTTATAAAACATTCACAGGAAAGACATGACCTCCAATCTACTAAAGAGCATTTATACTCGTTTTGACTATAGTTGATTCATACATTTTAATCAAATCTGAACGTCGTAACGAAGAACAATTCATGTTCTGTTTGACCCATGTGCTCCTTTCTCAGTGAATATCATTCTCGGGAAGAGAAACGCTCAAGGTGTTCCTCACTGTTTCCTTTTCGTGCTGTTTTTTGATTGCGTCCCTATAGAATGTGAGAACAACATTCTGCTAATGGCAGGCTCAGGCACGCTGGCTTGCTCTCACGGGGTAACAGTAACAAGTTAACAAGCTGCTTCATTGCTTGTTCTCCAGATCCAATTATATGACCATTTAATTACACCCCTTCATCTCGCTCCTTCTGTAAAAGCACATATTGATTTTCAAGGATTTTCACGTTTGCAATTACTGTGAAATGTCTTCGCTGGATGTATTTGTCATGTTTTCATTTTTACTCAATTAACAATTGCTGTTTTTGATGAGAGCATTTTTTTTCCTAACCTTCAAAATCGAACCTCTTTTTTATTTAAGTGTTATTTACATGTTAAAATATCAATTAATTTATTTATAAAAATCAGTAAAATTGTGAAGAAACACACTGGTTTCCATTTTCTATGGAGACAAGATTAAATGTTTTTTATACTATACAGACTGTGATTTCTATCCCCTTACCTAAACCTAAACGAGGTACACACATCATCACAAATAACCTTTTTTTTTTTTTTTTTTTTTTTTTTTGTCTGATTGATTACCATTTGTATAAGAACAATTTTACTACAAATACTAAACGTTAGACTATGGTTAATGTAGCAATACCATAGTTTATTTTCCATAGATTAACTGATTTAACCATTTATTGGTAGTAAAACCATGTTTGGTTAATTTTCGTAAGGGATATAAGCTAAATCTCTGAAAAGTGGGCTTTCTGTTTCGATGTTATGTAGAAAGTCAAAGCCAAATTTCCTTGACGACAGCTTTTGTCTGTTTTTACCACAAGATGGCAATGGTATGATTGAGTATTCTGTTATCAGAGTTAACAACCCTTGTGTGGAAGCTTTTGAAGTGGAAATTGTGTAATATATCTTTACACAATGTAGACTAATGTAATATAGGCTAAATACATCCGCGTAAACCTTTTTGAAATCAAATTCAAATGTAACAGAAGGACTTTCTTCTTGACAATATTTTAAAGGTGTGTGTGGGAAAGTAGCGATTTATTGGCTTTGACAAAAGGTTTCAAGAAACGTAAGTAGTATGCTTCTCATGACATTATTAACACGACGTGAACTGCTCCCCAGTTTGTTTTACTTTAGTGTCACATCTTTAAATAATCAAGTGAACGAATCTTCTTCATTTCCATGCACTTACACGTTTTAGTGATGACTGCAAGAAAAAAACATGACATTTGAGTGCTGCGAAGTGGCTATCGTTTTATTAGTTCGTTAGTAACCTACTTTCGAGTCTGAAGGTGGCATATTTTGTAATTTTGACTCATACGACTAAAATGTAAAAACGAAACTCTTGGGTATTGTTGTGCTGGATTTGAAGAGCTCTATGACAGTTATGCCACCAATTGAAAAATCATTTCGTGAATTGATTGAATAAACGATTCAGTGACTTCAGAAAGGCCACTGTACGAATCGCTTTAGTGGAGGGATTCAGAAAAGAGTCGAGTCACTGATGAATCACAAATCCTCCAGCGGCCCCTCCCTCCGCGAGGAGTTCTGCGAGTGAGGTCATCCCGGCCCCGCCCCCAACGCAAACTCAGTTCTTCGCGTTCATTTCATTCTTGCCCTCATTCCGCGCATACTTCGCATCGTTGTTAGATACGCGGAATAGTCGCGCTCTCGCGCTCCGACGAGAAGAAAAAAAGTGCTCAGCTGGAAATAAACCAGAGCGTGCGCTCGCTCCGATAGGACACGTTTAAAAGACTTGAGGTACGTTTGCGCTTTATTGCACTAAGTTGTCAGAAGCGATGCTAAGTTATAGACTCTATATAGGTTCTCTGTAAAATTGCTTCGAGGTGTAAAAATTGTGTGTTTTATTTTTACTGCTAGTTTTGCTAACACTCTGTGTTTACTCTTATGTGTTATAGATTAATACGTAAATATTAAGAGAACAGTGGTTGTAGTTTTTTCCCCCAGTTATTAAAAATGACAAGGCAGCCTTTCACGATGAAAAGCGAAAGAAAAAAAATCCAAAATACACTGTGCCAAAAGAGGCAGGTAAATAAAATGATTCATGTTTTCATTTTTTTTGTAGACTGTGCAAACATCCGCAGAGATTTCCATCACTTGTGGAGGTTCAGAAAACACTTTTTCCTTCGGTCCGTGCCAGCCAGTTCACCACAGTCGTTGTAACAGTAAGTTGATATTTACTTTAACAGTAAGCCTCGCGCTGTGATTCATGTTTCTGGCATGACTGAATCAGTGTCATTGATTTCTGGTTATTAGCGTGACCTCAGTGACTTGCGGATGTTTAGTCGCTTATTTAGTCTTGCTAACACCCCCGCTCCCGTTTGCTTCCCTGAAAAACGCCAGTTTTGTGTACATAACTAAAGGATTGGGGAGAAAGTCCATGGTCCAGCCCCTGTTAATAATTAATCTGGACGTTTGAAAACCCTCAGATTAAAATTAGTGCATGGTCTGGTCTCAAAATCTAGTGTGCTAACTACCTAGACAGCATTTTGGGGGATCATTTGTTATGTTTAACTACTAAAAGAGGGTGAAATAATGCATTTATTGCAGTTTTCCAATATACTAAGACTGTGTTTTTGTTCAATTGAAAGTATGTATCTGACATGTAACAGATATCAACAAGATTAAAATACAAGATAGGGCTTAATGTTTATGCAACGTGTTTTTTCGGCATTGTGAATAGTTTTGTAAATGAGTGTACACCTTTTTTTTAAAAGCCTTATATTGTAGCATAGTAGCTACTTTAGAGTTAGACGAATTAGAAGTTTTTTGTGTTTCTTTTTTGTTGTTCCCCCTCTCCCACTACTGTCTGACAGTGGTTTGTTGTCTCAGATGAGATCGACCCCCTTCACTATTGTGTTGCTGTTTTGACTTGCCAGTCTATTTAACTTGTGTAAACAGAGTAGAGACCCATTTAAAACTGAAACACCGATACTCACAATCCAAAACAATGCATATCACTAATAAAAACCAGTATCTGTGACAGTTTTCATTTATATAATTAAATCAAAACCTTATAAGTATATAAGTGTAATAATGTACGTTCTAAAAAGTGTTCATTTTGAAACCAAAACTGACATTTATCATATATGTGATTTAAACGTTTTTGAGTAACTAAAACATGGCCTTAAAAATTAACTTTATGCATAACATTGTAATTTAACCTTTCAGAAGGAGCGAACTAATTGATCTGTTTTTCTCTTTCTGAAACTTTGTCAGAAGAGAAAAAAAATGTGCCAGAATCAGAAGACAGGGCTTCCTCGGGGAGCACGGGATTGTGGGAAAATGGGGGAAGGGGCCCTTCATTGTTTCTGCTGTTAGTAAAGCAGGGGCTTGTGGAGCGGCTGAATTACTCCACAAACAGTCCCGCTCCCGTGCTGACATCTGCTTTGCCACTTAAGCGCACCTGTAGGCTGAAAGATGCTAAACTGTGTGTACTCACTCTGGCGCTGGGCTGATTCAGAGGAACGGCCATTTGTTTGACTGTTGCTGCCACTCACCGTCTAGCCAACTCCATTGTTATGCCAGCAACAGGCGATAGTGGTGGAGGCACCATATGGCTTGTGTGTGCCTCGATGTTATCTGGTAATTTAGCTTATCAACACCATTATGTTGCATCTTATCCTTTCTTTTACATGTCTTTTTATGCAAAGAGGGTGACTGAGTAGGTTTAGGGAGGGAGGGACTGTGTTTACATAGCCAAAGTACAAATAGTTAGGCACTTGTGATTAATGTACCTTTGCTTTCTATACAATTTTAGTAGGAAATAAAGTAAAAGTGTTCACTTGTTCTAATGCAATTACTAGATTTATTTATTTATTTTTGTGAGGGAAATGCTAAGATTGTTAAGATTTTCATTAAAAAAGTATATTTCAGTATGCTTTCAATATACTTTCAGTCAGACATTTGTCATCATCATAGTGAGATATTTAGATTTTTCATAATGAAAGGTCAAAAATAATTTAGTTTTGTTGAGCATTGCTGTATTTTTAGAAATAAGTTCAGATATCTGAGGCGAAGATGACAAGGATTTAAGCAACAGGTGTTTATGATCTGTATTGTATGAGGAAATGTAAATTTTGCTTATTGAAGGAATAAAATTGTGGACTTATTATTAAAAATTATTGCAAAAAAGCTTTCGGTGTATACTTGTGCTAAATTTGACCAGATTACAGAATAATGTCACATTTGTCTTGCGAGTTACATGTGTTCATTGCCGTTTCATCCTTTTCTTTTGGCATGCATAATAACAAGTCTTGTATGATAACTGGTTTGGGGAGGGGGTGGAATACGAAACCCGAAAAGATTTGTCGGAGCAAAACGCGAGAGGGGGGCCTGAAGGGGCGACAAAGGAAAATTCATATGTAATGAAATTTGGGTTGAGAGTTTGTCAGCGGAACAATGGCTCAGTGGGACTGTGTGTAGCAGGGGCACGGGTGGCCGGCTTTGTTCAGGGAACACAGGAACAATAGGGTGTCCTCTGTGGCCCGGGGCAGCAGGAGGCCCACGCCGTGCCCTGAGGTAAACTCTGTTGTCACAAAAGGACCGCTCTCTGCACACAGCCCACCGCTCCACGAGACCAAGGACAGCCAGAGAGAGACCCTTACTGGAGCTCTGCCACTGACGTCAGCACGCCCTCTTAGCTAGCTTGGAAATGTTGCTGGATTTAGCTTGTGGAAAAGTTGTTGAGTGAATTCAAAAACACAACAAGAAAGATGGAGAGAGACATGAGTGAAATACACAGGTTCTAGACAAGTTGTTTACCAAAGAAAATAAGGAAAAGTTTTTAAATGGATTACGAAAGAAACTAATAGATACTATAGCTATAGACAGACAAACTGATTACTTGATTGAATTCATGTGAAAGAAATAATAAATAGATTATGGAACAGTTTTATTGTCCCTGGAAAAAAAGATGTGGTAAATTGTGTTGAGTGATTTATAATGGAAATATATTGTTTTTTGAATTATATAAAAAAAAATTGGGAAACGTTTTAACAGGAAAAAATGTTTAGATAGATAGATGCTTGAGTGAACTAAAGAGGAAAGAAAAAGAAGTAGAATATGGAAAAGTTTTATCATGTATGAAAACTGATAGACAAACCAATAGATATACCCTAGTAAAAAAGTAATATATTTAAAATACAGGTTGTGTTTTATAGTTTATTTGTGCTGATTGGAAATTTATTAGTTTTAAGCTTGTATAATTGTGACTGTGTTTTAATGTCATTTTTGATGAGGATTGTGTGATCTCTGAATAATATTGGTCTTTAAATGCAAGATATTTAAAGTGTACCTGAAGTATACTTGCAATAGGGGCAGAGAGTTGGACTTGTAACCTGAAGGTCGTGGGTTTGAGTCTCAGGTTCGGCAGGGATTGTCGGTGGGGGGAGTGAATATCCAGCGCTCTTTCCCCTCTCAATACCACGACTGAGATGAGACCCCTGAGCAAGGCACTGAACCCCCAACTACTCCCTGGGTGCCGCAGCATTGGCTGCCCACTGCTCCGGGTGTGTGTTTATGTTGTGTGTGTTTGTGCACTACTCACTGCTGTGTGTGTGCACTTGGATGGGTAAAATGCAGAACACAAATTCCAAGCAAAGGGATACCATACTTGGCAAAGCGTCACGTCCTTTCCTTTCCAATAGTTCCACTTTAGCGCAATCAAATATACTTAAGTATGTCTTTAGTTGGACTTCAGCACTACTTCCATACAGTTAAAGTGCATTAAGTACAAAATTAGTTGTTCCAATTAAATAGACTTTGTGTAACAGTTTAACATACTGAAATTACAATTGCAGGGTATTTTTATTGAGCGCATAAATATGTTAATGTATTTGTAGTATACCTAGTATGAAATAAATGTATTTTACATACATATTAGTACATTTTAGTACAATGTAAAGTGAAAGAAAAAAAGTTTTTTTTTATCATGTCTGTATCAGAAAAGATCATAAAAAGGCCAGTAAAAGCAAACTAAAAACATTTGAAATGTTCTGGGAATACACATAATACTGTTTTTATTGTGTATATAGATCATGGCTTTGAGAACAGAGATTTTCTTTGTGCGGGTTATTTTATTATCATAAAATCTGTTTTTCCTTTAATGTTTCCTCAGGTCAGTGGAAACACCAGAACAACAGCTTAGGGAGAGTCAGAGTGAAATCAGCCACTAAATGAGTCAGTTCCTGACACAAACGCAAAGCTCATAGTTCCAGTTAAACACCTCCCTTACAGCATTAATCAGAGGTGGGCTTACAGTTTGTCTTTCATTTATTTCATCCAGTTTACCATTTATGCAGCTGTTTAAATAGCATTTCAGTGCAGAGTTATTACCTTGATCATAAAATACATTCCTTGTAGTGATAGAATAATGAAAAGAGACCCGCTCCTGAACAGAACTAACTAAAAACAAGGCACAAAAGCTTTCTTTTTCCTTTTGGGACAATAGATTAAAAAAAAGACACCGCTGTGTCCTAGATGGATTTCAGGAGATGCCAAGAAAGGGCGAGCAATTCTGTTTTGATACAATTTGATCAGATGTACTGAGAGTTTTGAAACGACTTTCTTCTGCGTTTATAAGAACCGTCTGTGTTCTCTGCGCGAAACCGTATCTGTGGTAAATCAGGAAGCGAGTGCGGTTCACGGCACCCTTTGGAGTAAATGTATTTGTCCCCTACTGGACGGTCAGGAAAGGTTATGAGCAAACACTGGTCATGCTTCTTGGGAGCTAACACTTATTTGAACATGTCGTCTCTTCCATTTCCTGGAGGAGGCATTGTAGGACGGCATGGGGAGAGTGGAACCCCAGGAAGACATCGGATAATAGCGGGGTCTGACTCAGCGAAAAATAGCCTGCTTTAGAAGAATGGAGCCTGTGGAGTGATCACAGAACATGTCCCACAATACTGGGGAGGAAGCTTGTCCGCTCCTGGACTGTCTTCAAGGAAGTGGATTTTGTACATGGCCTCTGGCACTGCAGCAACTGAATTTGGACATTTAAGTAGGGCATGATCTTAAATCAGTGTTACTATAGCAACCAATTAGATTTTAGGAATGTGGAGGTGACAGATAATAATATCTGTGGCAGTCTTTCTTATGAATGTTAATTCGGTGATGTAACATTTGTTTTAATTAGGTATGCACAATATATTGTACCATATCGGTTATCGGCTTAATTTTGTTTTATTTTTTTGAAGGGATTTTTAGGGATTTATTTATTTTTTATATATATTTTTTAATATATTGATATTTCATATTTAATTATGCATGATCATTTCCTGTATTATTATTTTTAAATGCCTTTGCCGTAATCTAATCTCAGATATTCTTTAAAAACACTAATAATTTAATACTGTTAAAATCTTTAGCTAACTTTAATACTGTACATTACAATGTTGTGATTCCTACATTTATTGTAGCATTTAAATGGATTGATTTTAGTGTTTTATTTAAGTTTAAATTTATTTAGACCCAATAATATACAGTTTTAATATGATCCATTTATCGGTTATCGGCCGATATTATTTATGGTTTATAGGACGATATTTTTTACTGATTTAAATTGTATTAATTTTTCAGGTTTATTTTGTATTTATTTTTTATTTATATTTTCTTTTGTTTTTATGTTTATTTTTGATTTGGCTTTTAATTTTATTTTACTGTTAAATATCATCTTCAGCTAATCTAAAAATAAATATCTGTTTTATTACTGTACATTATTATGATGCTTACATTTATTGTAGCATTTAAATGATTGATTTTAGTGTTTTATTTTACATTTATTTAGACACAATAATATACAATTTTAATATTGACCATTATTGGTTATCGGGTGATTATTAAAACTGATTTTAAAATATGTATTTTTTTTTTACAATGTAGATATTGGATATTTATTGTTCAAGCTCATTTCCTCTATTTTTATATTTAAATTACCTTTGCCATCATCTAGCGCTCACTTAAATTTTTTGACAACAATTATTATTTATTAACACAAATATAATCTTTAGCTAATCTTAAAATTATTAACAAATTTTCATACTGTACATTATAATGTTGTGATGCCTGAAATTCACTTGTACCTTTGAAAACAATTTATGGATTTATGTATCTATTTATAGACGAAGTAATATGAAATTTTAATATCTGCCATGTCAATATAAAAGTTTTTTTTTTTTTTTGTAATTTAACAATACCAGTAGATATTGGTTATATAATTGTGCATGCTAATTTCCTCTATATATTTAAATTAATGTGAAATTGAATATTTAAAAAAATCTCAAAATGTTTATTGATTTTTCATAGCATACTTATTTTGTAATACATAAATTTACATGTAATATTTAAAATTATTTTATTTTATTTATTTATAGACAAAAATAGTATAAAATTTTAATATTGGCCTTAAAATTAAAATAATAATCAGCTTATCTGTATCAACCAGAAATGTAACACTATTCATTGTTCTCAACCACTCATTGATTTTTAAGGGCAGGTTAAGATAGGAATATTGTTCCAGAACCAACAAATAATGTTGATCCTGGAACACGTCTTACTCGTGTAAATCAGATTTGTTTCTTTTACACTCACTGCATCGGATTCCATGTTGCTAAATTTGAATAAAAGTGAGTGCAAAACCTTTCTAGCATTATTGTTTGCTCAAGCCAGGTTTCTCTGCCCACTCGACAATAACTTTCCAGAAGTCCAGCCGTCACTTTTGGGTCATTAGCACTTGGTTGAGAGGATTACATAGCCACAGGGAAAGCAATAACAACGGTGTTTGCATGCCCGCCGCCCCTTAGGAGTCCATGCGGTGCAGTTCACAGACATATTTGTGCTTGGATATTAGCGGGTTTGTATGACCTCCAAAATTGCATTGAATAAAGTCATAACCTGGGGAGCGAGTGAGCCAAGCTGTGCAGTTTCGGTTCAGTTGAATGAAGCCATGGATAGTACATCTTTAGATTGGTAAAATGTCATCACAAGGATGGTTTCTCAAAGACTTGCATGTTTTGTAAAACCCCCGCTTTAGTCATCAGCATGACGAATAATTAATTTGAAGCACATGCCAGGTTATAGAGATGAAGGCACTGAAAATGTATTACAAGGCTGAAATTTTTCTGATTAAAGATGCTTCTTTGCATATCTTTCTGAATAGGATCCACAGCCCTTTTCTTAAGAACCCTTCACATTTCTTGCATCTTCAAGACGTCTTCCTAAGATAATGCTTTTTTTTTTTTTTTTCAGTCTTTCTTTAAAGAAGGCTTCTCTGGCGTGGTTCCTCTGCAGAAATAAAAGGACACGGTTTCATCTAAGCAAATACTACACTGACAATCACAGTACAAGATGTGCTGGCCGCTATACAACACATACCATTGAAATGCAAAAGCCTCTCTCTCTCAGAGAAAGACTGAAAGAAGGGATTTTTAGGTCATTCTTAATTGAATTTCCTGGCTGATGACAGAGTAATATAGAGACTAATAGCATTGTGCATGCATCTCGTGTCACCACTTGAAATGCACTGGAGGAAGGCTCTTTGCGATCACTTACAGACACTGGATATATGAAAACCCTTCGTTCATTATGTCTTTGTTTAATAACTTAATAAGCCTTCTCCGTTATGTCCAATGTAGCTCATGTTATGAAAGTGGAATAGGCTTACGAGGGTTAATGCAACCATTCGTTTCGATTAATTGAATGGAGCATGTAGTGGTTGCAACTATGCTCTTTTTTCTGTTGTTTTACACTGAAATCAGATCGTTTTTGTTCACTATTGTCTCTTCAAGTTGCTGAGATGAACATTTATTGACATAATTAACAAATATTTTATGTTGTACCTTTGATGTATGTGTATATATCAGGAGTTTTTCAGCTTTTCAGTGGCAAGGACCCCCAAATGTGAGGATCCTTTGAAAATATGAAAGCAGTTATTTATAATGTCATAAACATATTTGTGTATATGAAAGCAGTTATTTATAATGTCATAAACATATTATAGGCAATATTTTGTTTAAGATTTTTTTTAATTATTCTTCAGCTACATTGTTGTATACATTTACACACCACAAAATATGAAAGTATTTTTTTTTTTTTGTAAAATAATTATTTTTTATTAAGGTTCATTTAAAATTTTTTCTTAAAACATTTAATAATTTAGTTATGTTTAAATTTTTATGTATAAGAATATTTATATAAATATAAAAAATATAAATACAAATTAATATGAATCTCATATACATATATGTATACATATGTATCTCATATACATACATACACACATATATGTATGTGTGAGTGTTACAAGTTTTATAAGTGAAATTGTTTAATTGTTTTGAGAAATTGTTTCCAACTTTATCTTATTTTTTTTTTTCTCTCTTGTCTAGAGCCACATAACACTGAAAATATCAGAAACAAAGTTTAAAAACCCCTCACTGTATGTGCACAGAATCAGTCTAGTTGTTACTTACCTTTAACTAATCACAGGACACTTTCGAACATCTAACACAAGGTACGACTGTAATTCCTGGTAAACTGTTTCTTTAATACATTTAAACTAACCGAAGCCACAAAGTGGAGGCGGGTGGAAATGTAGTGGTTTTCTGTCGACCCGGCTGCCAACTTCGTCAATAGGGAGCCGCTAATGTGCAGACGAGAGCCGGGCGGTTCGATTACAGCTTCATTTGGTAATGAAGTGAGAGCGAGTGGCTCCCGTGAATGCTTTAAAGAGCTCAGCGTGATGGTTTGGAATCGAATAAAGCAGATTTTGTGATTTGGACACATGAAGGAGAGTTCGCTAGCATTGAGAAAAAAAAAAAAAAAAAAGGTGAAATGATTCTTTGCGGCATTGATAAGATAATAAGAGCAAACGCTGTAATTGTATTCATATAATTATATTTAATTTTAATTACAACAAGCTGGCGCTTTAGTGGTGTTCTCGCCCGTGGACATGGACACACACAAGCGTACACACGTATACTGTGAGATACCCTCATCCGTTGGCAGCGCGAGTAGACCAGAGGGAGCGAGACAGCTGCCCGGGGTGGATGTGTGCCTCCCAGTTTGTGCGGGATTGCACCCATGCCTTTCGTTTGGCCAGCTCAGGCTGCCTGGAGGGTGAAGTGTATTGTAAGTGTGACCACAGTACATTGTTGCATGACTAATCTCGGCCTTCCATCTGCCACTGAGGCCCCGGCACAAGCACTGCGCTCTCCAGCATCAAGCACTGCCATATTGCAGCAGTCACAACATCATGGCTTTGACTGGCACTCTTTTGCAGCAGAAGCGCCCGGGTGGACCCACCGCCCGCCTCACAGCCGGGAATTATGGGACGTTACATGTGCACACATAACAAAACACAGAGATTTGTCCTGATTTCCAAAGCTGACGGCTTGTGCAAATGTCTTTTTTTGAGAGAACTCAAAAGATTGTGATGCACGATGTGTTTAGTTTAAGTGGATGGTTCTCTGTGCCATCATTTACTCAACCTCATGTTGTTCCAATCCTTTCTTTTACGAAACACAATAGAAGATATTTTGAAAAATGTTTAATTTTTGGTCCCCACTGACATTTTTTCTTCAGGTTTGAATCGATGCAAGGGTGAGTAAATGGTAACCAAATTTTTTTAGTGTACTGTCCCTTTAAGATGCATAGTTAAAAATTAAGATCCATCTTAAAAATATAACGCCAGTGGTGGGATGCTCATATAACAGTTTGCAATGCAATTCCCAAAAACTTCTCTCTGAATATATAAAACCAAAGTGGATAAATAAATAAAATTAAAAATTAAAAAAAAATTCCCACGCAACCGTCCAACAGCTACAACATAGCTATGCTAATAGCTATGCGAATTAAAGCCATGCCAATTAAAACCTTACTCTAAAGGCCCATTCATACCAAAAACGATAACTGTAGCGATAACTAGATTAGCGTCCACACCAACAGACGATAACGTTCTGTTTATTATAAGCGCGTGCTGCAGTTTTTTCATCTGTCACTTTAAATCAAGCTCTTTAAAGTCAAATGGATTTTGATTGGCTGTCAGGGTTTTTAATCATTTATCAACTGGAAAAAAAAAATCCTTCTGAAAGTGATTCCAGTGATACTGTTCCTCTGTGTCGTTATCATTATAGTTGAGTTGTGGACTTCTCATAAAACTAAAATGATTATTAAAGCTTTACAGTTATCATTATAGTTATGAACAGGCTTTAACTACTAAAAATATCAATACTAAAAATACAGGAAAAATCAAGAGAAACTAGTCAGCTCCACTAATCAATTAGTTGGTTGTAACTAATCGAATACTCAGCCATCCCTGCTAGACAAGTAGGTTATTTATTTCTTTAGTTTCTTTCTTTTGCCTTTCATACGGCTTCTTTCTTATAGAGTTTCTTTCTCTTTTGAAGTGTGAAGTCTTGTAAATTACAGGGAGGATGTGTGGTGTGTCGAGAGCCGCCTCTCTCTCCCCCCGATTAAATCATCACACTCAGGCTCTCTTTAATCTTCTGCTGTCTAAACCACCAGCCTGCTTTTGTTGATGCTAATTCAAAACTCTTGTAGAATCTCTCAGATATCCGAGATATTACCATTCAAGTAATTATAGCATGTACTTCTGGTTTGGTCTGCTGGTAATGCCCAAGATCAGGGAGTATTTGCATGAAAGAAAACCTTGGCATGAAATAGACCCATAAAGCTCAACAAAAACTTTTTCACTCTGATATAGTGCACTGAATGTACAAATACTGTATTCGGTAAGTGTTTCCATGATTTGCCAGAAGTGGAAAACTACAGATTGCAGTGTAATTGTGGGCAAAGCCAAAAGTGCACACATGACTGTGCTGGAAGTGATTACAGTTAAGTTCATCTCCAAGTCAGGGAGATGATGTTTAAGAGTCGAAGCATTTAGCAGTTTGCAACATGCACACATTTTTCACTCTCTCTCAGCAGTACAAGTGAGTTTTTTTTTTTTTTTTTTTTTAAACCATTGTCAGCATTTAGTACGGCAAAAAAAAGAAACCTTCACAGCTGTGAAGTGTAAGTGAGACACCCAGTCACACACTTTTTCACACACATTTAACTGCCCAAATGGGGACTTGCAATTAATGATATTATTTTTATATACAGCTAATTATATTGTAAGCTTTCACAATTAGAAAAGCTGGAGACAAAAAGAAAGTAATTGTATTGAAATTATATTGTATTGAAGAGTATGTTTGATGTTATTTTGTTATGTTGTTAAGTTCTACAATGTAAAGCACATTATAAATCCGTATGTTTTAATATTTTTTCCTGCAATACACTTATTTTTAGGTGTTCACTAACATACTTAGAATTTTAACTGTAGTGTATTATTTGACATTACATTTAAAGCTAATAAATGTATTAGATTGCAACTTCATTATTACAAATGTGTAATAACAAATATATTTAAACACATGACATGCAAGTTTTAATAGAAATGACATTAAAGTAGAGTTTTAGTTTACCATAAATGCTTGTCTGTATATTCGGTAGTAAACATTAACCACATTTCAAAGACAATTGAATATATCCCTACTTAATTGTCAAAAACACTCTAATATTTGCATGATTGCATTTAATATAAATTTAAACTATATTATATACTCTGTTTAAAAGTGTCTAATGTGTACGTCTTTTTCATAAGTTTCTAACACTTTGTAGACTCACATTAACACATTGTGAAGTATAGCCTGCTCAAATTTGACAGGAAACACATGCTTGTAGTTTTACAATAGGCAGCACTGTTTTGACTGGGCATTTCCCCAATTAGCGTAGCCGCTAGGCCAAACGTGACTTGAAAACTCAAGTTTTGTAGTTAGCAATCACTCTGTGTGACCATTCAGATGAGATTTCTATAGTTTTAACACTTCATGGTTTACCTCAAAGCCATACACACTCACGCGCGTTTGATGTCGTAGCGTTCTTGGCTGTTTATTTGAGCAGTTGGCTGCGATTGGATGCCAGATTTTTGCAGTGTTTCCTTGATTTGTAGCGTAATGGTTCTAATGCGATTGCGATTAGCTGCAGTGTTTTTGCGCAAGCAGTTTTCCTTTAACATGAAACGTACTGTGTGGCGCTAATGCAAAAGACAGTGACTCGTAGGAGTGATTTGGGTTAATCACTCTCTCTCAAAAGCTACAGGGTCAGCATCTGATTTGTCATTCAGCAATCTTCTACCACAAATTTAAAAGCTGGTCTGACGTCATTGCCAGCTTGTAAGTGTTCCCTTCTAAGACAGCAGCTGTTTTGGTTTAGCCTAAGTGCCACTCCTAAATTAGCGTGGCTTATGTTTTTTCTCATTTCCTTCATGTGCTTTCAATCTTGTGTTGATATTTAGCTTTTGGTTTGATGTTTTTATGGGTGATGAGAGAATGTTTTAATTGTATTTAATGTGTTCAGCATTAATTATTACTTTTCATTTCCAAACCGCAAATAGATTCACTGTGTGAAGTTGTAAACTGGCCATTTTGGAAGATGCAATGGCATTGTTTAACAGGCCCAGTTTTCTTCCCTGCATAGATGTATTTCCTCTTTATACAGGAAGTTTGAAGTAGCCAATAGAGTTTAGAATGTCACAGCCATAAACCATGATTTGCTAGTAAGTTGTTATTAGGGGTGGGACATTCTTATTCTAGAGAGCATCTGATTGGAAGAAAATCTTAATAGTGCAAAATGAGTCATCTTTATATTTGATGATGTTTTTTTTTATTTTGTTATTTTTTTCATTAGTTTTAGTTTTAGTTATAAAAAATTGTATAACTTGGCAAATTGCTGAAATATAAAAAAAAAATAGGATAGGCCTAAATTATTTTTATTTCAGTTCACATTTATTTTATTCCAAGTAACAATTTTTAAAAAAAATTGTTTTTAAAATAAATTAAAAAAAAAAAATCTAAAGTAACCTGAATTTTTATAAATAATTACTATGATTTTGTACTGCATAATAATCACATTATGGTAATACTATGGTATTCTTTGAAGTATCTTAAAAACCATTATAAATACCATAATAAACTATTATGGTAATTGTATAATTCAATTTTTTTTCCTGTTCACCCATGCTTGAGTTGTCGTGTTTTCAAAGACTTATCTTAGGTCTTAGCAGAAAGTTAAACAAGACCAATCATTTGCTTGTTCTTTTGTATTTTTTTTTTTTGGTTGCTCTTCCCAGGTCAGTGTGCCTAGAGTTCTCCAGGCTCGGGCTCTGAGATCCCAGCTGTTGCCATGGATCCCAGCAGCTGGAGCGGCAGTGAAAGTGCCGGCGAGGACATCGAGAGGATGAGCGACTCGGCCGATAAGCCCATGGACAACGATGCTGAGGGCGTGTGGAGCCCTGACATTGAGCAGAGCTTCCAAGAGGCCCTGGCCATCTACCCACCCTGCGGCCGACGGAAAATCATCCTGTCCGATGAGGGGAAAATGTATGGTGAGTTAAAAAAAACTGCAACCATTGGTTTGATTGCTCGGTCAGAACTTGAGTTTGAATCCAGAGTTCACATAAACCTGACAAGCTTTTCAAGTTTGAATTGAACCAACTAAATGAGCTCAACTGTGAAATCAAATTGACTTCAAATATAGAGGTTTTGCAAACAGACCTATTTATTTTGACTAGGTATGTAACGTTATGACTGCCGTTGCAGCTTGTTTTGACTGCTCGTAATCGTGAGTTGTTTGTTGTGGTTGGCGGGGAACAGGCTCATCAGAAGGTTCTCGAAGTTGTTAGTTGTCTGTCCTCAGGGTGAGACGATGAGGTCTGCCGGGCCTCTGAAACTGGAAAAACGGGACTCCAGCGGGCCAGGCGGTGGAACAGGCTGGCTGTCCTGGGTTCTGTTGTAAAGTCAGCGTGAACCATTAGTTAGGAGCAGATGGTCGTGCGGCTGACACCAGCTGCGCTCCCAATCCCCTCCACCTCATTCCCCAAAGCTTCCCCCCTCCCCTCCACTCCTCCCTCAAACTCCCGGCTGGGCTGATGTCATGGAAAGAGGGAATACTGATTTTCTTTTCTCTTAGGATATTGAACATACTCTTGGCCTTGTCCACAATGTAGCCTCCTCACACTGCTTGGACTTGTATCCAGCTGTCTGTATTAGGAACAACTTTGAAACCAAACAGTTGTTAAATCCGGATGCATGATGGAAAATGTGGACAAGCTTATAAATCATAAAAACGCTGCTATTTCGAAAGTTTTTTTTTCATGGTTGCAGCCCGCCTGGGGATGCCGGTTCGAATCCAACTTGCCATTTCCTTTGCCTTTTTCCAATTTCCTTTTCTTTCACAACATTTATTTTTATACAATTGGCACACACTTTTATCCAAAGCGACTCACATTGCATTCAAGGTGTTTAAGTCTATGAACCAACAACCTTGGTGTTGCAAGCACCATGCTCTACTGTTCCTTAGAAACCTTCCTTTGGTTAAACTTTACAATAAGAGTCTTTGACAAAAGCCTTGTGGGCAGTTTGCCGACGTATTGCGCAATTGCGCTATGGGCATCCTGACTCGAGGACTTTTCCAGATCACACCCTCTTCTCTCTCTCCCACTTCACTTCCTGTCTCCTCTACACAAAAAAAAAACCGGCAAAAAAAAACCTTTACACTAAGGTTTAATTTGTTAACATAACCTACTACATTACCTAAAAAATTTAATATCTTTACAGCAATTATTATTACTTATATAATGCAATTATGAATTAACTTTTTTTTTTTTTTTTTTGTTGCAATTGTGAATTTAATTTTATTTTTATTTATTTTCTCACACACGGGACGATTCAGATTTTCTTTAAATAATTGGTTTAGGCTTGTCATTTATAAGAAATGTTTTTTAAAAATGCATGCTACTATAATTCATTTTTCTTATATCTTATATTTTTCATTCCTGTTCTGAATACTGTTCAATTTAAAGGATGTTTAACAGTGTTTGTATATTTTGCTATTTCTAAATGTAATAATAAAATGTGACATTTTTTCCTAAAATACAGTAATCTAGCTTAATGTTTATTTCTACATATACTAATTTTCAACCTGTCAGTGTGTAAAGATTTTATTATAAATGAACATGAAGTTTAGGCTACATTAATGCATAGTGTCTCATTGTTAGTGTTTTAACTAATGTTAACAAATTGAACCTTATTAAAAAAGTTAAATGCCAAAAAAGACTTCTCTTTCCCAACAGACACCTGTTTGTTCCCATGACCACAGTGGTTTTTTTCTTCAGGCATTTCCTTCTAATAAATTGGCTGGTGTTCGTGGGGGGTTTCTTGGGTCGCTGAGGCAAACCTGTCACCTCCTACGCTGCCGTTTGTGTAGCATTCCTTAGCCTCGCGCTTGCCGTCACCTTTGTTATTTCATCGTCCATAGCAACTGTATGAGATTTAATTTATCTGCACGTACCCATCACAGACCCATACAAGATCCCGTTCCCCAGTCCTCTCGCTCTCCAGGTCTGTCAGCGTCGTGTGGTTAATTAGCAGCCATCCCTATAGCAACCGCCTTTCATTTCAAAACAATATGTAGTTTTTTTCCTTGTGTCATGGCTCAGCTTATCTCACTGTTTACCTGAGGGGGCTCCTTAGCCTCAGAGAGGCATGAAAACTGGACTCGAGTCAAAGAGTTCAAGTTTTTGCTGTAGATGGTACAAAACGCTGTGGCAGCTGCCATGTGGTTTCACAGGTAAACAAAACACTTGTTTTTCCCCAAAATCTTTTCTTTCTTCTGTTTTTTTTAGTATAAATTTGGCTATTTGTTGCGTGATATTTCTCCTTTTTTCTCCTTTGTGAGATCAGTGCTCTCTTTGTCGACTCTGATATCATAAACCATTTGGCTCTGCTGTGCTAGTACTTATTTTAGGCAGAGAAAGCATGCCTTAAGTAGATTTGACAGTCCCCCGCTGGGTTCGATGAAAGAAAGATCTAATCACACTGGTTTCACTTCTGAGGGGATATACTGTGAGGACTTAACATAATCTCAGCCAATTAATATTTCTCAAGTGTTTTATATTCCGGCATCCATGTCCATCTGCACTTAAGAAATGTATTGTATCATTTGCAAGCACAACTAACATTCTTGGCCATTCTGTGGTCGTATATATATTTTAGTAAAATCCTGTCTTTTCAAGTTAAAGCAAACAGATAAGAAAGAAAACATGTGTTACAGTATATTGGATCCGGGCAGCTCTTAAAGTGACAGCAGTTCCTGCTGTCTATCTTTCTTGTTAATCAAACAATAAAAGAGAGAAAATCACCCACTGCTCTTTACTAACTTTAACTTTTGTAACTTCAATAAGAAGAAAAATATATTTAATTTAGACAGTGAAGAATATTCAGTATTTTTTTTTATTAATTTGATTATACATTGTATGTAGCATTTCTTTTTTATTTGTTCTACTGTAAACTTTTTTTTCTTTTGCTTGTAGTTAGTTTCTTGTTCTTATTTTATCGCTGACAGTTTTTTTTATTTAGTGAGTTTTTTTTTAGGCTAGTATTAGCTAGTTTTTTGTGATGTTGACACTGGTGACAAGAAGTAACACATTTCTATAATATCAAAATAATTTGATATAAAGACCTAATTTAAAGCAAAAATAACTATATTGTGATATATCATTCTTGTGAAAAAAAAGTACTCATATCGTAATATAAGATATTGGTCATATCACCCACCCTAGTCAATAGTCTCTTTCTTCTTTTATTTTATTATTTTATAAATAGCCAAACAGTTTATTGCCATCGATTCATTCTGAAAATTTCATTTTTGAAGTTTTTACTGTCAGATGTTCAAACAACATTTACAGTAGCAAATTTAGTATGTTTTTATGACTTATAATTTTAAATATATGTAAATCTGCTTTAAGATGTTAGTATATGTTTGTCAATAAATACAAAACCTAAAATGAATGTTATTCAGTTGCTGCACTCTTTGAGGGGCATTTCAGTGCCTTATTTGTGCTTGCTGGGTGTGTTAAAGTGCAAAATACCTTTTATTTAATTTAATTTAAAGGACATTTTGTGTGCAGCTCTATTCATGCAAACAGAGCCTGATTCTGTAATTTTACCTTACAGCACCATGTCTTTCTGCATTTCATAATGGCAAATTGTGAGTGTAAAATTATGAATAGACTGGTGTGCTCAGGCAGTGATGGGCTTTGTGAACATAATGTGTGCCTCGGTGGGTTGGAAATACTGTGATTTTAAGCTGTGTCTTTAACAATGGGATAACAGACCCGCTCTGAGACTCTAGTGCCAGTTTGGGCTATATCACGTTCCGCAGGGGAAACTCGTGGTTATGGGAGTTATCGTCATTCTGTTCTGGCGAACTAGTATGCCGCTGAGTCTCTGCCATCGGCAGAAGTACATCAAAAGGCGATCCAAAAACACAAAACAAACCCCCACACTTTTCTTAAGGTTTATTTTGTTTATTTTCAAAGATGAAAGACAAGCAATGGACATACACGTTCATTTAAATCAATGAAAAATCAGATTGTACTTTTAGCCTTTTTGCCTCTTTTTTTTTTATTTACGAACTAACAATTTTAATAAATATATTGGGGTTAGTAAAGTCCAGTAGTTTTAGAATAAAATAAATAAATAATAAATGTATTTATTTACGTAATTACCATTAATTGATTAATTATATTATTATTATTATTAATAATAATAATATTATTATTATTTATAATCAATTATATAATGGTACTGTTTATTTATTTTTATTTATTTAGTTATTTTTATTTAGTTATGGAACAAATGGCATGTTTAATGTAAACACCCCCTAATAAAGTGTCCAACTGATGTGAATAAAACTACCTAAAAACAAACCTAATTTTTTAGGATTTCCTTAAAACATATTGGTCAACTAAATCTAGTCGTTCTGGCCATAAACCAACTAGCTGATTTTGCAAATCTGTGGTTTCGCGCATCCCTAATAGGTGACAGTAAAGTTAAGGAGAAAAGTTGAGGAACAATAAATGTTGCGAGCCAGATTCAAACTCATGATGACCACGTCAGCACCACAGCTAAAAAAAAAATATATATATATGGTTTTAGATTGAACAGTACACTTAAGTCACCAAACTTATGTGTTATTGTTATATTAGATTTTATCTCTTGTGATTGAAAATCATTATTAAAATAGTTTTAATTTAAAACCAGTGAGATGGTGTTACTGAAAATTGTAGCTACAATACAAACATAAGTGCTTACTCACTGTGCTTAAATATCTGATTCTGTTTTAAACCCTTAGAAAATTCCAGTTCTGAATGACAAAGCACCACACCTCCACCTACGGGTATGTTTAGAGTCACACAGAAGACTTTCTTACATAATGATAAAGGAGCAGGAAGCTTGTCAGAGTGAGAAAGGAATTCAGGTGGGAAACAGGTGTTATCTGAAAGAAGTGTTTGCAGAATCATACAGGACATTGCTTTTGTGTTTAGAGCTGTATTGTGCTCCAGAGGAGGTCCCTGGATGTGGGGCGTTTTTAAAAAAAGTCTTTACTTTTCAAGGTCTACGAGAGAACTATGTATATTCCCACTTTAAACCTGTGCTTTGCTTCTTTTGTGTTGCATAAAATGGGGCCAAGGAGTAATTTTGCCCATTTTCTTTCCCGGAGGTACAGAGTTTAATCATGTTTCTCAAGGGATGGCGTGTGAGTTTGACTGGAAGACCGTATGGACACAAGAAATGAGTCCTGTCTGAAGCGCATTAATGTTCTCATTTGGCTTTGATAGGTGTGAGAGGCCTGGATGTTACCTCACCGAGAGCCAGTTAGGAGACAGGACACAGCATGCTTCATCCTCACACCTCTTAACTGTTTGAGACGGATGAGTGATTGAAGCAGACACTGATATCATATCAGAGAGTCCTTGAGCTGCATAATACACATTATTGTTGCTCGGTGGGAGCTGCAAAAAAAAAATTAATTTTTTTTTTTTTTTTTTTTTTAACTGGTCATGTTTTTGATTTGATTTTGAAATATTTTGACTTATTTGTTGATCGTGCAGCTTGCTGAGGAGTAGTGTGCTATTGCTTTTCTAAGCAATGATATGTATGAGTTTCATTTGATGAATGATAAAATTAGTGAGATTTGGGGGTGATGTCTTTTGACTAAAATGTATTTTAAATTATGATTTTAAAATACAATTTTAAAATGTTTATTATTATTATTTTGAAACTTGAACAGCCAAGAGAACAGCAAAGAGAAATGTTTTTTTTAGAGCTGCATATTTTATTTTATTTTATTTTATTTTATTTTTTTTATTATGTTATTTGTTCATATTTTGTTTTTTTTTATTTTATTTTATTTTATTTTATTTTAGTGGGATTCAGGGGTGATGTCTTTCGACTAGATAGTTTATTTATTATTATTATTATTATTATTATTGTGAAACTTGAACAGCCTTTGATGTCATCCAAAGATATCCAAAGATTTTAAAAATAAAATATGTTTTATAGATGCATTTTTTTTTAATTTTAGTGAAATGAGCAAGATTTGGGTGTGATGTATTTTGACTAGAATATTTTTTATTATGATTTTAAAATACAATTTAAAAAGTTTTAGTATTATTATTATTATTATTATATTTTCATTATTAGTATTTACTATTATTATTATTATTATTTTGAAAATTGATCAGCCTCTTTTATTTTTTTATTTTATTTTTGTTTATAATAATAATGATATTAGTGATAAAATACTATTACTACTACTACTAATAATAATAATTTTATTTTAGCAGCATTTACTGTGAAATAATATTATCATGAGTATCTTGTGTGTAAATGAACACAGTGCTATGCTTCACTCTGAAACATTTGTTTACTCAGAAATGTATTTAATTATAATGCAGCTTTTACGATTTGACAGTCGCAATATCGATGATATGACAATAAATCCATATCACGATTTCAGTTTTGATTAACCATGTTTCCCTAGGGTTTTTTTTTTTTTAGTGGCAGTTACTGTAAAACTGTATATACAGTGATGGTGGAAAAAGTTTCTTGTGAACAAGACTTCAACTCCAAAACATTTTGTGCTGTTACTACAAATATAAAAGGGCTAATTGAAAACAGAATAATTGAAGTCATACATCTTATTTTGATGTAAGTGATCATCATCACATTTGAACACACATTAGCTCAGTCAGTGTGCCTTTGTTATACAAGTTTCTCTCTTCAATCTAAAAGTCATTTGCTTGTCAAGTTTAGCTTGGCAGATAAGCAAACTCCATTTTGAGCTCACCTTTCATGAAGTTTGCACACAGTAACTTTATCAAGCAAAAAAGAATGAGGGAGAAAGTGAGAGAGAGTTTGAGAGGGAGTGAGCGAGAGGTCATTTGGGGTTGTTTGGATTTTCCATGTGTGATTTCCAGCAGGCTGGTGTGATGTTTCCAGCCAGCGCACCATGTTAGGACACAGTCAGACAAGCACACTTGCACTCAATTGCATGTCCACACACACACACTCTCTCTCTCTCTCTCTCTCTCTCTCCCTTACGCACACACAGGAAGCATGCTTAATTGCTCCCATTAAAGAAAACAGTTCCAAACTGAGTCCTTCCACTCTGATTCCAGTTTCTTTTCAATTGCAGGAAGAGAAGCTTTCAGCATTCTAGAGCTCTTTATACTGGACTTGTTTTAACATCAAGCCCTGTCCTTAGTTCCAGTGCTTCCTTCTGTTTTACAGTGAAACACATTCAGAATCCATTTTACATTCATAATGTGAAGGATTACTGAGTAAAACAACATTTAAAGGAAATAAATTTAGGGCAGGTCTTGATTTTAACCTGTGGCCCCCATTGGTTGTAACTTAAGCAGCCTTGGAGATCCAAAGAGGAAAGTTGTTTCAGAGATGGTGCTTTTCTTTTTTTTTTATTTAGTGTAGTTTGGATTTATAAAAGCTTAAAAAGAAAAACAGTTCTTTGATAAACTGCATTTTATTTTATTTTATTTTTATAAAAGCTAAGCAAAGACCAGAGACATGTAATAAAAAAATTAATTACATTTTCACTTTAAATTTGATTCTAAAGAATGTACATGCTGATTTTTGATTTTTTTTTTCTTCTTCTTCTTTTAAAGGTTAAAACTGTATTCTTAAACTTTATGGTGGATGGTTCAACTTCTGTTGTTTTTAAATGTGCTTTAGGAATAAAGTTTTACCTGAAAAGTCATAGTGGTGACCCAGGCTTACTGAATATATTTGTTTTCAAGTTTATCAAGTATAATTTTGGTCCATCTGATCATGTCCGTGACTTTCCTCTCAGAACTGATTTCTCTAAATAATCGTAGTGGTTTTGGCGGGATGAGGGGTCCGGGGGGTGTCCACTGGAAAAGAAAAGACTGTCCGTCACGGTCTCTTGCCATCTGGCCTTGAATTTCCTCTCAGACCCTCCCTCTAAAAATGGTTTGCGGATGGAGGGGTGTCATCGTGTTACGGGCTCTACCCGTCACAGAGGACAGCTGGCTAACTCTAATCAGATGGTAGCAGGCTTGTGTGTGTGTGTGTGTTAATCAGATGGTAGCAGGCTTGTGTGTGTGTGTGTGTGTGAATGGCTTTATCTGGCCGCACCCCTCGGTCCTGCTCTCAGGGAAACACCTGCATTGAGACTGCAGATCGTATCAGTTTAAGCTGACTGACTCCCAGAGAGGGGATTGTTCAGACCACCATCTGCTTTTGGAGGCTGACCTTTACTTATAACCATATGGCATTTTGTCGTTCCTCACCGTTTATGCTCGTTCACTAAATGAGCAGGTAGATGATGAGTCTGTTAGCGTCACTGGACAGTCAAGTCAGAATACCTTGATTTACCAGAAGCAGACCTCTGCTCGTGTAGCTGTGTATTTAGATCAGAGTTCTTCAGTTTTCAGTTACACATAAAAATATAATCGTAATTTAATAAATATTTTATCATGATCATTAAATAGTTATTATAAAACATTTAAGTTTATAAAATATATTTAGTTTATTTAATTTAGTTTATTTTTATTATTATTAAATGTATTATTTGTATATGTTAATAACAATTAACTTTTTTATTATTATTAAAATTATTATTGTTGTTGATGTTTTATGTATAATCATTAAATATTAAATAGTTATTAAAGCACATTTTGTTTATAAAATAAAATATTATTAATTTAGTTTGTTTTTATTATTATTAGATTAAATTTAGTTTTTTATATGAAAAAAAAAACAATTAACTATGATATCATTTTATTATTATTGTTGTTGTTGATGATGATTTTATGCCATAATCAATAAATATTAAATAGTTATTGTAACACATTTAATGTTTAGAAAAAAATTAAATATTATTAATTTAGTTTATTTTTATTACTATTAAATTTATTTAGATGTAAATAACAATTAACTATATTTTTTTATTGTTATTAGTCATTGCTGTTTTTGTTGTTGTTATCTTTAATATTATAATGTCACAAAATACTGCATAAACTTTCTATATTATTATTTATTATTATTAATAATATTTATTATTATTATTCTATTTTATTGTTATTTAATGTTAAATAAATTTTAAATATAAGTAATGAATAAAATACAGAAATATATCATTCTTATATAATAATATAAATTAGAGGTACTTTTATAATTTTGATGCAGAATGAATTATTTCAAGCCTGTTTTTGAAATTGTAATATTATTGAAAATTATATCTATCATCATTCTTTATTGTTGTACTGTGTTGCTAAAAAATATAATGTAAACCTTCTGATAAATTATTGATCTCTCTTTTGCCCTTGGAAATCAGCTATGAATATTGCAGTCTCAGTTTGGACTCCTTAGTCATGGACCCCCTGCAAAAAGTCTTTGTATTGTTAGTTTAGGCCATTGTGATTCTAATAGCAGCCCGAGACCTCAGAGTCATCCATCAGGCCTGGCAGAGCAGCAGAGCCATTGTCCCAAAGATTCAGGGTTTCTGTCCTGCCCTGAGACCAACACCCCAATACTTGTGGGTCATTTCAAACGCTCAAAGCATTTCAGAGATTTGTGAGGTGAACCAAATGCTTTTATCTGATTTCATCACTTTTCTGAGAGATATTTTATTTGACAAGATGATTGCCTTATGATGAACTCTGAATGGAGACTCGAGTTAGTGTTATCAGAAAACAAAACAAAGAACAAATTGGGTTGGTTTGGTTTGATGTTTTTTACTGTTTTATTGTGTTTTAAAGGGTTAGAGTTAAAGTTAAAAATGAAATTTATTTCTTTATTTATTTTCATTTATTTCATTTCAAACCAACTTTTCTTTTCCTACAGGACACAAAAGAAAAATTTTGTTGACTGCCATTGATGTTTTAAAGCTTCAAAAAGACACAAAAGCATGAAGCATCTACACTATTCTCACTATATAAAACGTACTATATTCCAAGTTTGCTGACAAATGCTGACAGAAATCTAATTTTTGAGTCAATTGTCCCTGTTAGACATTGAAAAATTCAGGTTTGGATATCACAGCATAAATCATAAGCTTTCATTTAGTTCGCTGAAAGAGACTGACGGCAGAGAAAGCTGTCAGCGCACAATGATTGATGAGCCCCATTTTTGGTGGCATCTTTGCCTTCTGAAGACATGCTGAGGTTAACCCTGCATCAGTGTGGTCCATTTATCAGCTCGCATTTAATTGCAGACAGTGGGTGTTCTTCAGAGCTGCTTTACTTTGTGCTGATTAAGCTGATATTGTAATTTGATGACCTTTAACCCACCACATCCTCGGTAAGCTTTTGTGCCCTGCCCTACACCAGCATAACATCAACACTTTTGTAATGCCACTATAAAGGAATGCCATCGACCCCCTCACTGTTTTTTTTTTATTTTTTTTATTCCAGTGCATCCGTTAAACCACATCTTGTACTGTTCTTGGTCAGAGATTCAACTACAAGTGTTTCTCAACCCTGTGTTAGCTTTTAACATTCTTGTCATCACTCATTTTTAATGACTCGCTGTTGTTGAGTGAGTAATCACCAAACCTGAACAAATTTCTAAGAGAACAACATTGCTGAGTCATCAGAAGATTCAGATGATTCAGATGTCCTGTAATTGGTGGATTGTCAGCCAGATATGTTATATTATTCATTATTTAATTATATATAATCCATAATAATTCATATAATCATATAATTCCTCAATGCTTATTATATATGTAATAAATAGCTTATATACCAATTAGATATATACAGTGGTGTGAAAAAGGTTCCTGTTTTGTGTGTGTGTGTGTGTGTATTTGTCATACTTGAATGATTTAGATCATCAAACAAATTTTAATATTACACAAAGATAACCCGAGTAAATCCAAAATGCAGTTTTGAAATATTGATTTCATTTATTAATGGAAAAAAGCTGTCCAAACCTGCCTGGCACTAGGTGAAAAAGTAATTGCCCCCTCCTGTTGAATCATGAAAGAACTGTGATTAACCACATTATTTTTAGAAAGTTAGACAAATATGCAAAAAACAAAACAAAAATATATATAAACAAATATATATATATATATATATAAACATGATTTTACTTGTAATATATGCATTTATATATATATAAGTAATATTAATATATATATAATTATAATATATATAATTATATATTAAGTATATACACTTGAATGTTATAATTTGTAAATTAATTAGAATGGATATATTATAATGTAACATATACTAAAACATTAGCATGTATAATATAAAATATACTTTATATACAATTAGTGTAATATTAATGTATTACTATACTATATGTATTATATAATGTGTAAAAATAGTGTATATATGTTATTTATATATTATATAATTACTATTGTAATATTAACATTAATAAATTATTATCATTAATAATAATGATTATTATTATTAATTCATTATTTGTATTAATATATTTTTAGATTAGTTATAATATTGATATCATTTACATGTAATTAAAAATGTATACTGTATATGCATTTACATTTTGTGTTTTGTGAAAAAACATGCAGTGTGTGTGTGTGTATAGAGAGATAGAGAAATAAAGAAATATAATTTTATAACACAAGACATACATACATACAAATATATATTTATATATATATCTTTTCTTTCATTGTTATTTTATAGTATCTTATATTATCGCCAGGGAGTGTTGAGTAATAATCAGCTGTAGCTGTCATTCAGTAATTCTGTGATGATGATGATGTTGTTTATCTGAACTCTTGTTGACAGTCAGCTAGTCTCTTTGGTCAGTTTCTGCTTTGGTTTGTCTACCAAACTCCACAGGGGAGACTCTCAAAACTCAGCACTCGTCGACAGGCTCTCTCACTCTCTCTTTCTCTGTCCCTGTAAGTCCCCTTTCTCTCTGGAGGTTGTTTTGCAGGTTTGCCAAGTCCAGCTGAGCATGTTTTCAAGTGACTGAAAAGAACGAATTATACAGCAGTAGGAGTTTTTACAGCTGGCCGTTTGGAGTGTCTTTGATCTGAGAGCAGAGTGTGCATGAATGCCCGCATTGTGAGCGTACAGAGCGTGTGTGTGTGTGTGTGTGTGTACGCGTGTGTTTGTGTTTGGAAGAATAGCGAGGCCCAGGTCTGGGTTAGAAGAGATTACACTGCAGGCACGGTGGGTAAAGGCTAGCTGGAGAAAGTACCCTGATGCTGTTTGTTGGCTGACGGTCCGATATTGTCCTTAAAGGACTAGTTCAGAATAAAATCATCTACTTCCCTTCATGACATTCCTTTTTTCCATTAAACACAAAAGATGTTTTGAGGAAGGTTCACTGCTGTTTTCCATATAATGAAAATGCATTGTGACTAAAGACTGTCGAGCTTCTAAAAGCACTATAAGCTCAGTAGATCAAATTCACATTGTACTTTCATAGCTCCCTCTTTCAAGTGTTCTTTCAGTATCATAGTATTATATGAGGAAAAGACAATAAAGTTGTTTTAATCTTTGCCTCTGCCATATTATTTAAATTGCATTTTAATGTTACTTTAGTGCAATGAATCATTTTTTTAAATTTAACCTAAAATAATTTTAATTTAATTTAATTTAATTTAATTTAATTTAATTTAATTTAATTTAATTTAATTTAATTTAATTTAATTTAATTTAATTTAATTTAATTTAATTTAATTTAATTATTGTGGGTTGAAGGCCAGTCACTGACTAATGTAACTCTGAAAACCTTGCTATATCAATGTTAATTTACTACCCTTAATTATTTTTTAAAATCAAGTATTTAATTTAATATATGAGGAATAGACAATAAAGTTATGCTCTAATAATCATTGCCTCTGCCATATCATTTAAATTGCATTGTTTAATGTTAATTTAGTGGAATTAAATTTTACTTAAAATGTAATTTAATATTAATTACTGTGAGCTGTAGGACATTGAGGCTAATGTTAAATGATATGAAAATATAATAAACAATATATCGACTTCCGAGCCACTTTTAGTCTATTCAACGATTTACTTATCTGCCACAATATTGTAATATTGTATTTGAATAATCTTCATTTCATATAAGCCATTAATTGTGGTTGTTATATATAAAAACAATGAATCTGGAAAATTAAACGCTTTAATTGATTGACAGACCTAGTTTGTGTTCAGCTAATTCTTCATGTGTCTGTGTATTTAATACACATTTATAGTCGTAACTATTGGTATAGTGGTGTAACCTTAAATACTAAAGTTTTGCAGCAAACTAAAGAATCGGTGTGAAGTCACTGAAATAATTTGTTTAAAAATGTAAATAAAGGTTATATAATATTACTGTACATTAACAGGTATATCTTTTTTTCTCTCTCTCTCTCTCTCTCTTACAGGTCGTAATGAATTGATCGCCAGATACATCAAACTCAGAACGGGAAAGACACGGACGAGAAAACAGGTTAGCAGAGCTGCTTCAAGTTCTGAGCGTGACATGAAATAAATAATGCTGCTTATAGAGGCTATTTCCAGTAAACTCACATTGTGACGAGCCAGACTTTGTTTATGGCTTCATCCAAACGTTGTCTGGCTGGCTTCTGCCTTCCCTAGTTACCAAAGCGCTCTTCACTGAGTGGACACCTGTTGCTTTGTGCTCTCAATTCAGTGCAAATCTTTACAAATTTACCGTAAAGTCAGTTTGACTTAAAAACTAATTAAATAGCTGATCACTTTCTTTCTTGTTGCTGAACAAATAATGTGAAAGGTTGTGTTGGATGTTCTGTTTGTAATTAAAGTGCATGTTTTTGTGGCTAATGGCAGGGGGCCTTTCATCTCCATGGTTACAAAATGCTCTTTTTGTGCTTGTGTGTGTGTGTGTGACCAGGTCTCCAGTCATATCCAGGTTCTTGCTCGGAGGAAATCCAGAGAATTTCACTCCAAGCTAAAGGTACATCTTGTGTTTGACACAGTCTGTATGTGTCTGTGTGTAGTTTCTCAGGCCATATCCCTACTGAACTGTGTGTGTGTGTGTGTACGAGTGCCCTGCTGTTTGACTGTCTGTAACCTAGATTTCCTGCTTGTGACTGGCCTGCTTAGTATGCAGTCAACTGGCTTCTTTTCTTCTGCATGTTTGACCGTTTCCTTCCTGTTTTGCACAAAAGTGTGTTTGTTTTGGAAAGGCGTCACATGCACACCGAAATATTTAATGTGTGATAGACGGGTTGACTTGAGTAAAGTTGTTCAAGGACAGTCACACGATTTACAATGTGGTGTGAAAGTCAAAGCAGATGTGCCTCCTTTAGACATTATTCAGTATGTGAGTACCTGCCTAAAATTTGTAGTTTTCTACATAGACAAGACACTGGTATTGATTATATATACAATTTTTTTAAAATAAATATTGTTTTTTTATAAGATTTTTTTAATATAAAATAGTGTATTATGTTATATTGTTTGATTTTATTTTAATTTGATATACCTCCTTTTGTTTTTTATTATGTTTAAAAATGTCATTTATTCCTGTGATGCAAAGCTGTATTTTCAGCTTCATTGCTCCAGTCTTCAAGGTCACATGGTCCTTCAGAAATCATTCTAATCTACTGATTTGCTGATTAAGAACCATTTCTTGTTATTATCAATGTTGAAAACTGTTATGCTGCTTCATATTTTGTGAAAACCATGATTCATTAATCAGGGACCTTCTGTTCTAGAAAGTTCATTCAAACAGGAAACATTGTTTCAGAATTATTCTATTCTAGAAAGATCAAAAGAACAACATTTATTTGTTTTTGTATCTTTTGTGTACATTTGATGAATTTTGGTGTTTATTTTTGTTAATTTTAAATTTATTATTTTTTTTATTTTATTATAATTCTAAATTGTCATACACAACATAATGTATAGTGGTGTGTAGATGCTGATGTTGTCATTGGCTGACCTGAGGAGAGGAGGCATGCTTTTGAGCAGCTGTGGCATCTGGTGGTTAAACAGCAAATGACAGTCCCCTGACAAAACCTCTGTTTAGTTTTTCTCTCTTTTTTTCTTCTTTATTTTGGTGGTTTTTCCAAGGGAGAAAGAGGGTGAATAGGATTGTCTACTCATTTTATTTGCCAGCATCTGTGATGATACAAAAGGCTCTTCTTTAAGCATATGCGCTCCAGTACTCATCAGTCTGCTTGACCACAGTGCAACACATTTATCAGACAGTCTGACTGACTGCCTTCTGCTTTCATGCGCCGCAGATGACTGCTTGCATTTATACAGCATTTCTTACAAAAACAGAGCTCACATTCTTCACACAAGGCCTGTTTATTCACATAAGTTTGTCAATAAGCATGAAAAGTTAATGAGATGGCCTATTAATCACCACACAGCAAAAAGTATAAATTCAAAACTAACAACATAATTTACATGCCGTGCATTCTGGAAACTCACAAACTTTTAACAAATCTAGTTATGGCAACATTTGAGGATATTGCAGGTCTAAAGTATTCGTATCTTTGACTCATAAAGCTCTCTGTGCTGAATTTAATTTCCTTTTTTACAGCTCATGTATGCTATATGCGGTACTCAGTGCTTACATTAAACTGTTTAAGGTTTGATGTCCTTTAGTTTATTCATTTTTGAAACTTTAAATTTTTAGATTCAAAGGTCAAAGGCAAATCTGTTTTTCCATTTCGCTTGTATTGTAGAGAAGTTTAAATGAGCCTTATCTGCTTTTTCACAGCGTCAGATCTTAACGAGACAAATTTATTTAAAGAAATGATGAGACCCTTTGCCCTTGAGCCAGGGTTAGATTTTATTTCATCTAATAAAAATAAATGAGGTTTTATAGCAGTAAGAGAGCAGGAGCTAAATCTTCTCTGTGGTGTGTTTCGTTGAAGACCAGACTGTGAAGAATGATGCGATCAACAGGATGGCGGCCATGTCTTCAGCGCAGATCGTCGCGACCACGGCCATCCACAGCCGGCTGGGGCTCGCAGGACTCTCTCGACCCACCTTGCCTGGGGCAACAGGGGTAAGAGACACCCCTGACCGCTTTAAAACCATTAGTGTCCCATGCACCAGTATTGTTTTACACTATAACACTGCAATACATTTTACTCCTTTACTAGATTTGGCAAGTGTCAACAGGGCAGCCTGGTTCCTCACAAGAGTAAGTGTATATAACTTAACAAACTTGAATATACACGGCTGAGTTTGTACATATTAAAACCTGTATAACAACTTGTGAATTAAAAATGACACCTTGTGATAATCACCTCAGTGTGAAGCCATTCGCACAGCAGAATTACCCCATCCAGACGGCCACAGCCATCGCAGGTGTGTATATTCATAATTAACAGATGGATTTTATACTTCATTGTTTGTATATGTTTTTGTTAATCTTATTGGATTTTATGTTATTTTTTAAAGAAAAACTCTGGTTCTTATATTTGCTTGGATGAGCCACTCAAAGCTGTTGCTTTGAATTAAAACAGCTACTTTTTGTTTGTTGTTTATTAATGTACTGTATATTAGGGGCTGTCAGTTTAACATGTTAACTTAATTAATTAGCTATGAAAAAACAACGCAATTAAAATATTTTAATGCAGTTAATATAGTTGTTTTGTTGATATGATGCATTTGATGAAGTGCATAAGTTCAGTTATTGCATTTAATTCAAGATTTTTGTATTATGAACAAAAATTTATGTCTCATATTTATATTATATTATAGGCTATATCACACGAGCAGTGAGAGCAATATAATAATAGTGCTGCTTATTTCCGAATACCATGAGTGCAAATGTTTTTATACAACAGTTCAGTGAATAAGAAGTTAACATTGTTATATTTTTTTCCGAATACCATGAGTGCATGAGATAAAAATATCCAAAAAAATGACCTACACGCATCAAAAGAATGAGAAGAAATAAGGGCGATGATGTCATTAAAAAAATGTCAAGTTATAGTGCTGCAGAGATATCAACCTTAATTAGCATTAGCATTACTAGCCACGGCCCGACAGGTGTCGTAATACCAGTTTCGGCCATGGGAGGCGGTATGCGGGCAACATAACCACAGCCAACCTGCAATACACGAATAACTCGCACGGCTTGTGGGCGGTACTTGAACCTGATGTCAAAGAAAACCGCGCTCGGAATCACAAATCAAATCCGATAAGAAAAGGAGCCAAAACAGAGTAAACATCTGCACTGCTTTCCATCGCTGGAGACAACTGATGGACTTGAAAGAAATGAGCTTTGACTCCCGAACTTGCAACATTTCTTTTGGATTGGTAAGTAAGATGCTGTTAGTATTTCGCTAGAAAATTGTTTTATATGTTTGCGTATTTTTTTCGGGAAGTTATAACATAGAAATGTATCGAAGGATGTTCGATAAACGTGCTAATGTTAGCGATGGCTAACCGAGCTGCGTTTGATAGTTAGCTAGCTATAACTTACCCACAGATCCGATCCAGTTTTCACCTGTTATCTACCAAAGCCCCGTCTCTACAAAGCTGATGCTAAAATGTAACATTACCTAAGAAGCTTGAAATGGTCTTCGATGATAATGAACCCCAGAGAGAGAGAGAGAGCGCCCCGGGCCGCGCGCGCACTCACTCACTATATCAGAGCGGTCAAGTTTTTGAAACGGTGAATGCTTGAGGAGTTGGCAGCTCTGGTTACGTTGGTTGGCGCTAGCTTGGTCAACATCAGCTGTCTGATGTTGACCAATGATGTTGACAGAATGCTGTCTGTCAAATTAATTTAATCAAATAATGTGTATATACAATTCAAAATGTAATATGAACAAAACGAATATGAACATATTCACTGTGTAAAGGTGAAGGGGAGTAGCTTGAAGATGTCATGTTTTAAAATCACTGGACATCACCCAACGTTCCTCTGGAGGCAAAACGTCCTTTAGGCTTCGGCTATGGCTCTAGGGTTGTTGTGAAGGTAGGGGGCGGAGCATAGAGACTATGCCGTTTCTCGTTTGTTACTCTAGAGTAGACCAATTCACTTTATTTGAGGCATACTGCCCCCATCTGGTATGGAATGTGGAGTATGACTTGATTTTTTTTGCCAGACATTACACATGGCTCCTTTACAGTGAATAAGAAGTTAACATTGTTATATATTTTAAACACAGTATTGACTGTTTTTGCTCAGTTTAGGCAACAAAAATAATACCTAAAGCCACAGCAGAATTGTGCGTCTGTGGTGGAATAGTGTTTTTAGTGCCCATTTATAAAGTGAGCTGTTTACTGAATTCCTGAATGAATCAGAGGTTTGAGTGAAATGAATGAATGAAAGACACATAAAGACAATTACCGCCACCTGCTGGCAGTTTTCATTTCTTTTTTGAGTATTATTTCATTCAAAATAAAGAGAGTTCACCCCAAAAAATTAAGTCATTCAGGTTGTAGTAAATTGATTATTGTTTATTTGGATCCTCATTAGCTTCCACAAAGTGGTTGCTAGTCTTCCTGGGGTCCACAAATCAATCCAAGACAAACAAATAAATAAAAACAAACAAGAATACAATTTCACTTATCACATCACAAAATTATACAACTATACTATACATAGTAGTTAAAATACACATCTACATATTTATAAGCAAATCTTCACATTTTCTTCGAAATACATATGTACAGTTACTCTTTTGTATATTTATGGGAACCATATTCCAAGCAAAAGAACCTTGATAAAGTGCTGAAGTTTGAGTAAATGATGACATAATTACTTTCTTTTGTGGAACATAAAAAAGGTATTTGAAGACTGTTGGTAATAAAGCTGTTTTGGTTACCAGTGACTTTCATTGCATGAATTAAAAAAAAACTGAGATGTTTCTCAAATTATCTTTTTTTATGTTTCTTTTATGTTTATGTGTAATAGATTTTCTGTTGAATCAAATAAAATATTTCTTTCTAAAGCTACAATTTGTAATGTCTACTTTATACTTTCTCATTTAACACAAAAATAGCCTTAAATAATCTTTTGTGGGTATTTTCAAAGCCAAATGTAATTTGCACATCATGTAATTAATTAGATTAAACATTTTAATCAACTGACAGCCTTAATATACATACATACTTACATACACAGATACTACCATATCATTATAGTTTTGTTATAATAAAGTGAATATAAAAAGTGCATTAATTGATGGGAAAAAAAGTTTAATAATTGAATGAATTTTTATATTATTAAGGTATAATTATGATCAAATACTCATCCAGAAGTGAGACTCACTCCTTTAAGTGTGTGTGTGTTATACTGTAATATAATATAATTTACAAATAACAATATAATAAAGAGAATATAAGAAGTGCATTACTTGATGGAAATTTTTTTTTATGAAATTAATACAAAATATATATTAGCCAATATAAAGTTTGTATTATATATATCTATGTATTATATTACACAATTACATTTTATATTTATATTATATATATATCTGGTATAAGTAAAAGATAAATTATACTATCTTATATTTAATAATATTGTAATATTTATTAATATTATAATATATAAGTAAATATACACTATTATGTTATATAATTTAATATTATATCATTTAATGTAAGAAGGTGTAACCAAAGAATGGTGCAACTAAAAAAATGACAGTATATATTTATTCTATGTAAGTTATTCTTAATTGTTTTCATCTTATTGCTTTAATACATAACTTATGTTTTGCAATGCTGTGTTTGTGTGTAGCTTACGAGTCCCCCACAGCCCTGGCAGCCGCAGTGCCGGCGTGGCACGGCCGCTCCATCAGCACCTCTAAACTACGACTGGTGGAGTTCTCCTCCTTCCTGGAGCATCAGCGGGACCCAGATTCAGTGAGTCAGCACACGTACCCACAACCACTGCAGAGAAGAGCAGCCTTGACCTGCTTTAGCAGCCGCAGCGCCACTACTAAACACCTACAGTTTTTACACACAAGCACCTTTCAGCAGCTCTGCCATTTTTATTACTTTATAAGCATTATAAAATAAGGTTGTATTTATATAAAATATTGAATTTAATTTATTGCATAAATACAATTTTATCTGAGTAATAATTCTAAATTAATCAGATTTATTAACAGGTTATGTAGATTATGACCTACTTTGAATCTAAATGTACTGCATGATTTTATTTGCATATTGTTGGTGTTGGTGAGAGATTGCTGATGATTTAGCATTTAGCCTTGGATCATGGACCTTGTGTGATGCTTTAGAGAAATGCTAATCTACTGACACCAGCTGCAGGGCAGTGGGCTCTTATTAGAGATGGTCATGATGACCGAGGTCACATGCTGCGTTTATCCTGATCCACTGATAATAATGGAAAACACAACCACAACTCTCAACCAAACTCATTCTAAGTCCAAAAATCAAATGAAGCGCTAAGCAAAACAGATCTTTTCTGGTAACCTAGAAGAAAACAGAAGTGTAGCTTCTGAACATGCTTCTTATGATTCAGTACTAACTCCCTTAAATGTCTTCAAATGAAGTGTCTTTAAGCACTGATCTGATTACAGTCAAGGCAATGAAGATAAAACAGCATGTTTAGATTAAAAGTGAGATCCAGGCAGAAGTTGAAAGCCTTGCGTCCGTGTTAAAGCAGACCTGTGTAATGGATCATGTTGGCAGTATCTCTATGAAATGCTTGTCCCTCTGGTCTGGCGTGACAGCGGCTATTAATCTTGCATTTGTAGCTATACACAGTTGTGATCTCAATACAGTCGTCCAGTCACACAAACGTTCAGCTTTGGGGAAGAGGTTCAGAACGTACCTAAAATGCCTCACAAATGCAACCTGAAATGCTTAGTTACTCACACAAACCACATTTGGGAATGGCATTTGAACTCATTGAAAACTATTAACTGTATAAAAAAGCTTGTTGCCCAGGCAACATGTTACGTAGTTATTCTTGCACAAAATAAGAGCATGTTAGTTCATTTTCTGTGGCCTGTAGTAATGTTGCAATGATCTAATGACATCTCTTTCTGCAGTACAACAAGCATCTGTTTGTGCACATCGGCCAGACGAATCATTCGTACAACGACGCGCTCCTGGAGACAGTGGACATACGTCAAATCTACGACAAATTTCCTGAGAAGAAGGGCGGGCTGAAGGAGCTGTTTGGAAAAGGACCTCAGAACGCCTTCTTCCTGGTCAAGTTCTGGGTGAGTCTTCAGCATTTGAGTTGAGTTGGAGCGTACTGTAGCGGTTAGCACACTGACCTGTGGTGCTCATGCAAACAATACACATAGTCTGAATCATTTTCCAACCTTCTTTTCCCTGCACTTTCCCCCAGTTTTTCATAGTTCTGTAATTCACACAGTGGCATTATTGCATTGTAGTGAGATATATTGTGATTGTATTTATATGCCATTTACTTTAAAATGAGTAAATCATGAATTAATATAATAATTCACAATTAATTCAGCAGTTTTGTACACATTTTATTTGAACTTTTGGCCACTTTTAATATAATAATTTATATTTAATATAAATAAATGTTTTAATTAAAATTAAATTACAGAATTTTCAATATAAAACTTAAAAATATTTTTAAAAATTAATGTTAAAACACATTTTAAAATATATATTTTAATAACTAATTATTACTTTGAGAAGGGACATGTTTGGCTTTTGCTTAACAAAAAATAATAATATTACAAATTACAAACCTAAAAAAAATGTAAAATGTTGATATTTCATTTTAATTCAAATATAAACTTTAATTTAACCATTATTAATTTTTATGATGGCTTTTATAGGTCTGGGATAAGGGTAATTCCTATAATAATTCATATTTAATTTCTTTAATTTTTATACACATTCTCACATTTGGCTTTTTTATGTCAATTTTAATTGTTAATTAATGAACATTTATTAAACATTAAAAAAAGGTTTAAATTAAAATAAATCTTAGCTGAAATTTAAACAGTTTGATAGCTAATTATAAATATGAGTGTTTTTGGGTTCATGTAAAAATATAATAATAAGTCATATTTATAATATTACTATTAATTTAAAATTAATTATGTTTAAAATATTGTCAAATATAAAACTTTAAATATTGATAACTAATGATAGATAGTTGTTTCTTTAAGTATGGACTGTTTTTAATTTATATTTAAAAAATCATTTTTATATTAAATACAAGATTTAATCAAGTTATATTTAGCATTTTTAATATTTATCTTTAAATAAACACTAACACACTTTAACTTTACTAACTTATAGATTATATATATATATATATATATATATATATATATATATAGGTCAAGACAGAAAATCTGGGTAAAATCTATACATAAAAGACGTTTGAAAAATAATCTCCTATGACATAAAAGCGCTGAAGAAGTTGAAGAATCAGTCGTAGATTTCAGCATCCGTCGAGCACTAGTCACCTTCATGAGTTTGAACCGAGGCAGCTGAACTGCTTTGATTAAAGTGCTGTGTTAAAGCCAGCAGTGGCGTGTTTAATCCAGGGCGGTCTGAATGTGAAACTTTAATACTGCTGATGCTGGATTTGATAGGGAGCCTTTATTTGAACACCTGCCGCTCTGAGCACATCCTGTACAGACTCAGAGAAGTACATTCAAACACCGCTCTCTGGAGGTTAACACTCATTACTCTTGCATTAGACATTAGTTTTGGATGGTGGTCTTGTTTATCTTTTACAAATGGGTGTTTTTAGGACAGCAAGCAGGATCCAGGGTTTTTATCGTTTTTGATCTCTATGCAATAATCATATTTCATAGCCTTGAAAAGTTCCATTAAATGCAACTGTAAAAGAAAAGGAGTGATTGCCACGAGTGATTGCATGTGTCTGTGGTCCTGATGAATGAGACAGGAGGTTATGTGGTTCTATAGTAGTTTAATGTTTTAATGTTGATATTTTTATTTTTTTGTTTATTAGAGTTTGATAGTTTATTTATTTATTTACCCACCTGTATGCAAACCCTGGGGGGGAATTCAGCACATTTGCTTTTGTCAGTCTTTTCTCTCCTTCTGTTCATTCATTGTCACTGAGCTTTTATCTGCTGTGTCCGCAGGCCGACCTCAACTGTAACATCCTGGAGGATTCTGGGGCATTTTACGGCGTAACCAGTCACTACGAGAGCTCAGAGAACATGACCATTACCTGCTCCACAAAGGTCTGCTCCTTCGGGAAACAAGTGGTCGAAAAAGTTGAGGTGAGGAGTGAATATGATAAATAAATAAGTAAAATAAAGCTTCAGTATAAAAAGATGTTCATAAACATCAAAATGCTGTCATATTAAAAATTAACTCAACTTAATTTTATATATATATATATATATACACACACACACACATACACGTTTTGCTTACTAATTTTGTGCCAGATTACTGTTATTTTATTTAATTTCTTTTTAATTTTATTACATACTTGTTCATTTAATATTTTATTTGTGATATTGTAATATTTAAAATCATTATAATTTAACATTTAAAATATACTGTTTACTTTTACATTAATATATTGTAATATTTAAAATCATTTCAAATTTCATTTTAATTGTATCTGTAATACTGTACTATTTAAAATCATATTTGTAATTTTTTATTTGTGTATACGTAATCTTGCATAAATGTAATTTTAAAATTAATTTAATACATTAAGCATGTGTTATAAAATTGTATATAATTTAAATGTAATTTTACATAATATAAAATTATTAAACCACACAATATGAATATACTACATAATATTATTTTTAATATAATATATTAAACATTTTGGGTATATTTATAGCAATAGTGTGGTTCAAAATTATCAATTTTTCTTTTATGCCAAAAATCTTTAGGATATTAAGTAAAGATCATGTCCGATGAAGATATTGTAAATTTCCTACCTGTAAATATATCAAAACTTATTTTGATTAGTAATATGCATTGCTAATTAATTATGTATTATAATATTTAATATAATTTAAATGTAATTTTATATAATAAAATGATTTTAAAATTATTTGTTATACCATTTTATATTATTTTTAATAAAATATTAAATATATTTTAATATATAATATTATTAATATATATAAAGCGTAATTTATTCATTTTATTTAATTTTAGATAGAGTATGTATGTAAATATGAGATTAAAACAGTATTATTTAAAAGAACATTTAAAATGTATTATTGTTTTATTTTTGTCTCTTCTGGTAGACGGAGTATGCGCGGTTTGAGAACGGCCGCTTTGTGTACAAGATCAACCGGTCTCCCATGTGTGAATACATGATCAACTTTATCCATAAGCTCAAGCACCTGCCTGAGAAATACATGATGAACAGCGTACTAGAAAACTTCACCATCCTATTGGTGGGTCTTACCATTCCCATGTCTTTTACTCTGCCTCAAATGTGGTCTTGTGTTGCCGATTGCTAAAAGCATCAATTCCTGCACTGTCCCCGCAGGTGGTGACGAACAGGGAGACTCAAGAGACCCTACTGTGCATAGCCTGTGTGTTCGAGGTCTCCAACAGCGAGCACGGCGCTCAGCATCACATCTACAGACTGGTCAAAGACTGAAGCTCCTCGACTCACACCAGTAACACTACGAGCAGACAGCCAGCGACACACACAGAACAGTGGAGACTTTATATTCACTGAGGCTTTTATGCTGCACAGCTGATGACCGCCAAGGGCAGCAAAGCCTAACGGACTAAGAAAAGCCTTTGAATGACTCACGAGCTCGATTTAAGTGGCTGTGCCTCTGTCAGTCCCACCCAGAAGGCTTTTGTCACGTTTTGGGTGAGGTCTGGAATGGATAATTACATTATAATTAGTGTATCTCTTGTGTTTTGGTGTTTATTTTTCATTAACCTGTCATGTTGGTACGGTTTTGTTACTTTGTTCAGATGTCTGTTTAACTTGGTTGATGTTTTAAACCAACATTAATGTGTTTTTGAAAGAACATTGCTTATATAAAAACGTATTGTCATAGTACATGAAAGCTTTTTGCTGTTTTTATTATACTGTTTTTAACCTTTTATTCTCACACTGAACTACATTTCAAAGACTTTGCCCCTGGTATTTTTTGACCTTTAGTGGATTTAACGTTAATGAAAGAGCATAAAAAGGTACTGTATTATTTATGTGGAACTACCTGCCTTACAATGCACACGGGCTGTTCCAGCGTGACCTACAGTTATGTACAGTAAACACTAAGAAACAGATAATTTTCTTATAGGAAACGTTAAAAAAAGCAACAAAATTCAACCCTTTAATCAGTTATTCATTTGTGAATTTTCTTTGCATTTAAAGCTGAAGTATCCTAGCCAAGCTTAATATGCAGACTCGCCTAAACTCTCACTCGACCAGTGGTGTGAGTTGGGGGCGGGGCTACCTGTCGTATTTATTTTTGAAATTCCATTAGGTGGCGCAAAAGTGACGACCTTCAGCTTTAAGAAACGAATGCGTTATTTCTGCTCATATCAGAACAGGCTACACAAGAAAGGGAATTTACATAGCAAAATCACCAAAGCACATCGTGCCTTAGTGTTTATCATCGCAGACGTCGTCTAGTTGTGAGTAAAAGTGGGCTTTATAACCTCACATGAAGTATGTATTTTGTCTCACTTTTTTTTTGTCTATCCAGTCTAAGCAAAGTAGGTCACATCTCTCTCTTGTGCACCAAATAAACACATTTTATCACTTCTGTTCACGGCAAGTGAAAGCTACAGGTGTTCAAAGTGCCTTGTGTGTGTTTTTCCAACTCAGAAAATTGACACCAAAAAACAAAGCGAGTCAAATTTGGATTCTATCACCATAATGCCTTTGACATTTTAAAAGCGGGGAGAAAAATAATTACAACTGATAGAAAAGTGTTACTGCTCTCTCATTTTGATGGAAGGATATTTTAATTTAGTAGGAATCAGGAATTTCTTATCCATCATAGCGGAAGGGCGATACGAGTTCATGAACACAAAGGCATCACGTGACTTTAATTAGACAGTCCAGCCTCATTAGGCTACTCTGGATAAAATGACTCCTGAATCTGAATCAAACTGTCGAGCTCAGTCTTATTTAACATACAAGATTGTGTTTTGTTTGTTGTTTTTTTGTCAGCCATGTTTTACACGTACAGAGTATCTGTTAGTAAAAAAGAGCATTAAAAGAGAACACTAATGTATTTGATGCAGTTCTTGTCTGTTTTCACTAAGAACACTTTGTCTGGGGCGCACTGAAACGTTGAGTTTGGTAGCTTTTTTTTAATAGGTGGACTCATGTCAGATAATTGTTTTCAGTTGTGTATATTTTCCTTGAGGGGATGAAAATGAAAAAATAAACTTTTAGTGTTTGTACTGCAAACTGTTTTGCTTAGTTTCTCTCCTGAACGAAGTAATTAGTAGCATATTTGTTGCTTTTGAGAAACATATTTTACCAGAATGAATAACATGTGGCTTGTTTTCATGGAGTCTGCTGTACTTTTGTAATGCTTTGTAATATTAATGTTTGTAATGTCATATGTAATGTTTTTTACAACCACTAGGTGGCAGCACATTGTAAATAATGACACACTACACTACACTGTTTTCCGCAATCACTTTATTCATTTTTACAAAATCGAATTGAATACGAATTAAATGTACATGATTATATATAATATAGAAATGTTAAAATTATTATTTATTATAATTATAAATATAATAAAAAATAAATTATTATTATGAACATTAAGTATTACTTAATTATAACGATATTAATATTACTACTACTACTATATGATATATTAGTAGTATTAGTATTAATATTGTTATTGTTGTTGTTATTATTATATATTACAGTGTGTATTTGTCATTGAACACTGAGCACTGGACCAGCTAAAGAACAAATTCAATGATATGGTTGATATTTTAATGGCCAATAATCTATTCTATATTATCTTGTCTAAATGAACTACAACAGTAAAAAATTAAATCAATGGTTTTAAATGCTACAACTGAATTTAGAGATTACAACATTATAAAAAATCATTCATTTTTAATTTACTAAATATTACATTTAACAGTAATATTAAATTATTTCTGTTAAATTATTACTATTACTGACAGGCACTTTAAATCTTGTCTATATGTATAATTAATGTGTGTGTGTGTGTGTGTGTGTGTGTGTGACAGATTATTCTCTAACATAATTATTATTATCAGTAGACATATGTCAACAGGTCTACATCACAACAGAGCTCTTGATATAATCCTGAGGGCTTATTTCACCAGGAAACTTGTCTTTTGCTCTCTCTCATCTGGGGATATTACAGTCTAAATCCGCACTGACCGATGGGAAATCTCAACATCCGGTTACGCACGGCTGGACAGAACCAGTGTAGTGATTTACGTTATAGTCACTGACCTTTTTCAGACTAACAATAATAAAGCTCCCTCTAGTGAAGTACTTTACAGGCTTAGGCCTACAGTATGGTGTATGGTCTAAATCTAATATTTTATCAAATATACGTTATGTCATCAGTAGACGTACTAGCAATTTAAAGAACTAGTAACACCAATAATATTACCAAAGATTATAGGTTATATAATGTTTCATGTGGACCAGGGTATTTTGTGTCATGTTAGGAAAGTGATTTTCTCACTGGGGCAAGTCGTCATTTGTTTTAAATGTTAGACATTTATGCAGTTTAATAACAAGGGATTCCCAAATGTTTCATCAGCCAAACCTCTTTGACCTGAATATTGACTTGAAAAGAGATTTTAAGTTAATATTTCAATAATTTAACAACACATATGGTGTGTTCACAGTTCTCTAATTGGTTAAACTAAGGTAAACTAAAAAAAAGTCAACATTTTAAGTGCTTCATTATGATTTATTTTGATAATTATTTTATGTTTAAATTTTTATGATAAAATTATTAGCTTTCCATTCTCTTATGTTGGTTAATGACATGCAGATAAACTAAAATAGGCTAATATGTATTTTTTTTTAGCGAGTGTTTTATTTTTATTTTATTTTTTATTTTAGTTTTACATTTTTATGATGTAATTATTAGTATTTTTCTCTGAATAGGTAAACTAATAAAATATTAACATTTATAGCCAGAGTTTTGTATTCTTCATTTATTTTTAATGAATAGTTTTATTTATTCGTTTAGGCTGCTTATTTACATTTTTATTAAGCAATTATTAGATTTTTGTAAACTTAATACCCCCAGGGGTTGATGAGCTCCAGTTTGGAAAACCTTGAATTACATCACTTGTTAATCAAAACAAAGATTCAGTATTTTTGGGTTAGTTTTACGGTTTTGGGTGTTTCAGAACTGCTTTGTGATTCATGGTTGTTTTGTGTGTTTACATTTCGCTAAAACGTCTGTATAGGCGGTTTAATGGCAGATTCTGTTGTGACAACCTGCTTATTACAGTAGAGTGACAACATGCCCCATTACTGGTCAACATATGTTCAGTGAAATGTTCAGATGCATTTTTGCCTACACAGAAATGCTTTCAAAAATAAAAGCATGAATGGAGTGAAAAGTGACAACCAGTCCATATATTCATCTGAGTGCATTATTATCTATATAATGAGTGAAGTTGGAGTTTAATGTCATGTGATGTTGGGACTCGGTGGGCGGTGCCTGCGCGCTCAGAAACACGCTGCTGTAGTTCAGAGACAAACACAACTCTCAGCGCGCGGCGACGACTCGTCTAAGTTTTTCCGCGTGTAACATTTTATCAATGTGAGAGTGCAAGGTAAAACCGGTTTCCTGGACCTCGATGTGAGTTATCATGGAACAAGAGGAGAGCAAAATCTCGGTGTGGGTATGCCGGGAGGAGAAGCTGGTGTCCGGACTGTCCAGACGCACCACCTGCGCGGATGTAGTGAAAGTGCTGCTGGATGACAAGAACTTCCAGAAAGGCGCGATTCTCACCGGTCCTCCGCAGTCGTACTGCATCGTGGAGAAATGGAGGGGTTTTGAGCGGATTCTGCCCAATAAAACCAAAATCCTGCGGCTGTGGAGCGCCTGGGGCGACGAGCAGGAGAACGTGCGCTTCGTTCTGGTCAGGAGCGATGCGTCGCTGCCCAACAGCGGACCGAGGAGCGCCGAGGCGCGGGTCGTGCTCAGCAAAGAGAGCCCTTGCACTACCAGAGCCACCATGGAGATTTCACAGGACAAACAGCGGAGGATTGTGCGGAAGGCTTTTAGAAAGTTGGACAAAATTAATCGAAAGAAAGAGGAGGCTTCAAAAGACAAACCATCTGCGGAGAAAATGGAAACGCTCGTCCATCTCATTATCTCGCAGGATCATACTATCCGACAGCAGATACAGCGAATAAAAGAGCTGGATGGTGAGATCGAGAGGTATGAATCGAAAGTTCACTTTGACAGAATGAAAATACACGGCGTAAATTACGTGCAAGACACTTATTTGCTCGACCAAGGCTTGGATAGCGATTCCAGTGCGCACCCGGACGCGTCCTTTGCGCAGTTTGAGGAATACGCGTCACGCTGCGACCAAGTCATTCAACTTCAGGAGGAACTGGCCGAGAGGGAGGCTCTGATGGAGATACTTACCGGTGAAATACAAGAAGAGCTCAACCACAGGTGGATGAGACGGCGACAGGAGGAGCTTTCCAACAAAGACGCGGAGAGCAGCGAAGAAACGGCTCTCAAGGTGACTTCGGTCCCAGTTGTGCCGGACCTCCTAACAGACAATGAACTCCAGTTAGAGGAGGAGAGGATCAAAACACAACTGGATACGAGTTTATACATCGGGCTGCGCTTGAACACCGATCTGGAGACGGTGAAGAGCGACTTGGATATGAGTCAGGAGCTTTTGGACGCGAAAGAAAAGGAGTTGATGGAATTACTCAAAAAAGTTAACAGATTAGACGAGATGGAAGAGAAACAGACTGAAGACAGCAAAGATGAGGGAGAAACCGTAGACAATGTTTGGGTAGAGCAGGCGAGGGGACTGTCCAAAACATGCACCAATGATGATGATTCGGACACCGGATTGAGTTCAATGCACAGCCAGGACTCGGATAACGCGCCTGTCTGCGAGTCACTTGTGTGACCAGACGATTAAGAAGCATTCACTACGGCGCGAACTCAGGGAACATTTCACCTCGATTGATTTCACGAATGTTCTCTCTTTATAAGAGAGGAACGCATGTCAATTATACCAGTCTAGTGTTATGATCGCCTCGCTCTCTAACTGCCTCACGTACTGTATAAACACATGGAGAGTAGCTTGTAAGGTGCAGCTTACCAAATTATAACTAATTAACCAATGCATAGCCTGAGATGTCCACTGTGTGCTGAATAATGTTGCAATACCAACAGTATGTATTTGTTTTGTTTTTGTTTGTTTTTGTAGCCTTAAGTGTAAAAGCTAGCAACAGAGTTTTGTGGATTTTTATTTCTTACCAACTGTTATATAATTTATTCAAAATTTACATTGTTTCTATTCTGGGAAAACACAACAAAACTGATGGCTCGTCGTGCACTACACAGATTTTTTATCTAATCAGGTGTTCTCTAGAAATAAGCAAATAAAACATCATTGGAATTCGTAGCTGATGCATCTGAAGTCTATTGGCTTTTTAAAAATAAAAACATGAGCCTTTCAATATGCCACACCCACAATTCCTTTTTAACAGGAAATACAGAGGAAGAAATCTGACCGGTGCAGCTGTAGTTATGGCACAAACATGAACCATGATTTGCTAGTTAGTTGCAGGTGGTGTTATGAGGCGGGGAATTCTGAGTCTATAGCGCATCTAACTGGACAAAAATCAGTGTAGTGCGGGATGAGTCATCAGTATTTTTGGTCAGTTTTTTTTTCTCAACGTTTAGCATATAGATTTCCTAGAATTAATGCACATGGACTAAAAACAAAAAAACTCTAATTTTGATTTAGGGTCTTGAGAATTATTTATTGTACAACATTTAGGCAGATCAAATATCTGCATTGAGCAACTATGTGCTAATCACTTCCATGTTCACCAGCTGACTAATTAGAACAATTCGCTAACAGCTTTTACTCAAGGAATCGATTTGCATAACCAGAAAACATCCTGTGATGTGGGAACTGAAGTTGTGGGAATCAAAAGGTGCGTGTGACGCGCTGCTGTTTATTAATTCTTCTGAGGAGCTGATGCGTGGAAACGCTCCAATTAAATGAAATGTACAGTCTTCTAGACATACTGGAATTTGCTGTTAAGTCATTTCTGCTTTTTTTTCTTTATACACATTTTTTTTTGTCACAAGGGACCTTTTAGGATCAAATGATCATCTTGTCATTGAATAATCATACAGTATATATGATTTCTCTATGGCAACTAATAGCAAAATTATCAAGTGGAATGTTTTTGAATGCTGTTGTAGCATTTCATCTAAATCTGTGGATAATTTATTAATTCTATCTTTATATAAATTAGAATTAACTTCAGAATCAAACTTTAAAATTAAGTGTAGTATAAATGCATTATAAAACAGTCATATACTCACTTAAAGCATGCCAGAAATGGTACATTTTGCTCCAGTATAAACTCAGCATCATAACCAACACAGAGTTTTGTAAATTTAGGCAGGGCATCCATCCAATGCAATGCAGCAGAGTCACCGAGTTCAGGGATTCTGTGCTGTATGAAGAGGATTTAAGAGTTAAGCCTTAAATGTGATGTTTTAAAACAGAGGAAGAAAGGGGAAAGAACCGCCCTCCCACTTCATTCTCAATTGAGTTTGAATAGATGAATTATGACATTTGGAAAAGCCCTAATATGTCAGCTCCCAGATAAAAGAGGCAAGTCTACAAAAAAAGAGCATTTTATGTTCCATCTCTTCAAATTTTAATCATATAAACATCAAATTAAAGTTGAATAGAAGTCCTCTGTTTATGCTCTATGATTTATGCTCTAAAATAGAGCAGTTTATATTTTTGATAAATAATTAGCCATTTAAAATGAGGCAAATCCATCAGAAGTCATAAAAAAAGAGGAAAATGCTGGGTCTGGCAGCAGTGAGTTCTGTGATTAAAGTCGAAGAGGAGGAGGAGGAGGAGGGGGACAGATGATAAAGCGCCATTAATCTGGATTGGATTGAACCATTTCAAATAAACAACAGCTCTGACGGGTTTGGAAGAGATTCAAGAACAGCTGGACGAGCAGGAAAGCACAGCGTGCCAATGTGGGACAAACAGCGGCCGTGTTGAATCAGGCGACACAACCTTCAGCATTATTTTTGGAATCGCAAGAACTGCTATATTGTGCAAATGTAGATCTGATGTTTGCCATTATTTATTGTCATGTTTATCTGTGTAAAATAAAAGCAGGGGATCGTGACGAAAACCCAGCGTGTTTATGAGTTCAGAGCCAACGCAGGCTCATTAATTGAAATCCCCATACAGTTTTGGAAGGATCAAACACGCGTCATTCAAAACGTCCTTTAAGCACTTTAAATTACATCTCACAATGAGATAGTAATACAAGACAGTTCATTTTGAAGGGGCACATTCAATAACCGCTGTCATTCATTACAGGAAGTAATGCGTGAATGATTGACACATGAAAAAAATACCTCAAAAGCAAAAAAGTGTGTCAATTTTGGATTTAGCATCAAAGTTAATGCATAGAATGAGCTGTAATTGTTGTCTAAGATTTAGCTTAGATTACCACAGTGTAACGAACAAATTTGAACCTCTCAGGCTAGAATAAAGCTGTCATTGTTAGCAGTATGTAGCATTTAACTTAAGGAAAAACAGGCTTATGCGGCTTTTATCGTAAGGAATGATCATTCGGTTTTTCTTGATAAGGAACTAGGTTTCCAAAGCAAAGCAACCATTACAAAACAAAACACCTCCTTATTTGTCCATCCTCCTTAGACATATAGAGAGTGGGGGGGGGGGTTTTGATAGAGAGAGGGATGGATGGTAGAAGGATGGATGGTTGGATGGTTGGTTAGATAGATAGATAGATGATAGATAGATTCATTTTAAATTGTACTAATATTCCCCAATGAAATAAATGCTGTCTTGCTAAACATACTTCAGACAGACTTTCAAAAACAATATAAAATCTTACCAACCCCAAACTTTTAAACAGTAGTGTAAATATATTAAATGTTATATATTAACTCAGTGAGCAACGTGCGTGTCTTAGATGACGTCATTCAGCAAAACTATTAAACACTGAAGGTGTTTTCCCTCCCTTTCCTGCTTTTCCATGATATTCAGTCTGTGGTGAAGGAGCAGTAACAGGTTTCAGTACGTTCAGTCATAATGTCAACTGATGAACTTGTTATATATTCAGCAGCTGGGAATGAAGCACTGTTCAATTAGCACAAAGCTGCTGAGCACATTACAGCACCCAGGTGCCCAGACACACACAGGTACACACACACCTGCCCGGGACAATCTCAGCAAAATAAAAACAATACAGGTCAAATTATAAACATGTTTGTATTGAAAAGGAATGAAAGGTGTCATGACAGTGAATGTTAGGTAAATGAGCCAAGCTATATAATATATATATGCAATATAGAAAGGTTTTGAGAGCGCACACAAGAACCGAACTATATTATTTAAAAAAAGGATGGATGTTTCATAGTCAGAATGAACACTTGGAAGGATGGATGTTTCAAAATACACAGATTGAAAAGCTCTGTAATTGCTATGACACAAATGCACATGCACATGCAGATTGAGCGCTGAAATCTCCCTGAGACATTAAATGCCCTCATGTGACTTGCACAAGAAGATTATAAATAACAGCTTCCTCGGGCAATACCTCAAGAGAAGATTAAGATCAGCCGTTAGTGAAGTTTAGTTCAATTCCAAACACAGAGAACACAGACGGCAAGGTGAAAATATTAAAGCTAGCAGAGAATCTGGCTATATCACTCAGAGATGAATTTATTTCCACCTGTTCTGCCATGTGACATGTTTTTTTTTTACGTTACTTAACATTGTATCAGGACTGATTTCTGCTCAGATTACGGTTGGAACACTTTTGCAAACAATAATAAAATTATACTAGAAGAAAATAAAATAATAGAAATAGAAAAAAACTAGAAAAAATAAGGTATAAACTGATGTTTGTTTTAACTGAGTTTGAATGTGAGAATAGATGGAGGGGGAGGTCGTCCACAATACCGTGTTTATTTCTCTGCATTTAACCGCAGTGATTTACAGTAAAGGAATGTGGGTTTGTAACGAGGATTACTCATTTACAAAAGGTAAACTCATTTGGCCCGTTGCCTTGACCCCAGTGACAGCCAAAGACAAACCCAGTCGATGAGGAAACAAGTTTTGGCTGAGACACAATGTTCCTCAGAACGTGGGTTCTACTTCACTGCATTTTAATTATTATTCTATGTAAAAATGTGTTATTTATGGAAGCACATTTCCGTCAAGCAATAAAAATAAAATAAAAAGGAACTTCTGGTTTTCTCTCACAACTCTTTTTAATTGCAATTCTGAATTTATTTCTTACAATTTAGATTTTTTTTTTCAATTGAAAATCAGAAATGCAAGATATGAAATCAAAAAATCACAATGACCTTTTTATTGTTTATTCCATGGCGGAAACAAAACAATATAGAATTGCGAGATGTAAACTCAGAATTCAGTAAAAAAAAAAAAAAAAGCTCAGAAAAGTCAGAAAGGTGAGATATAAACTTGAAATTGCGAGACTTTTTTTTCCTCAGCAAAGTCCAAACTGTGAAGATAAAATGCCAGAATTAGTTATTTATTCAAATTCCATGGCAGAAATGGGCTTCTGTAGTTATTAGCCTAGGCAGTAAAATGATAACGTTTTGAACAAATTTGAACTACTTTTAACTTGAGCATGTTTATTGTGACTCAAAAGAGTTAAATAAAAGAGTGCAAGAGTTAAATACGCTCTCTGTGTGACAAGATGACATTACAACAGGCCTCACACACTTCCTGTGTTTTCCCAGAGCACCTGTGCTTGACGCTGAGCCCCGTCTGCACTACAGTAACAGTCAAATCGAAAACACACAGGGCGGAGGAAAACTCAAGGGGCATTGAACAGGTTTTCAGCAGAACAAGTTGGGGCACTTGCTATGGAGAACAAAAACTGAATTTGCTTGCACTTTACCTGTCAACAATTGTAATCTCAAATCAGAGTCAATAATGTTAGAATGTATGCGACCTGGCGGCAAATAACCATGATGCAAGCATACCTAATTGCATACTTTACAGGACTAAAGTCTGTGATTCTTAGGACTGTTTTACGTGGCATGCATTGACATCTGGTCGAAAACTAGAGGAAGGACAATTATGGTTTTTAAATTTCATATCAAATATCAAATTATGGTTTGAAGAATTAGCTAATTGCTTATGCATTCTTCATCTGACCCAAATAAGTGCATGCTGACAGATGATGTGTTTATTGTTTTCAAAACTACTCACAACTTGCATCACAGCTAATTGTGGTTCTGATCCCATTAACAAAGAACTTGGGTATAGTTTATGAAAATGGACAGATTAGCACGATAAATCCAGTCAGGTGACATCATGAGTTAACATCATCATCATTAAATCTGTCTGGAGAAACTTTCTTTTTCTCGCGCTGAAGATGCAAGAGTGGGTCAAAATGATCGCGCCGGATGCTCATTTTAACACTCAAACATCCCATAATATGAATCTCAGGAAGCAGATGGCTTTTCGCCCTTTCCTGAAAAATGGTTCCCAAATGCACTGACGAAATGAGAGGAACAGAAATGAAGTGGGAGTGTGTGTGCAGGTTATTTTGAAAGAGAAAACCAGAAAGTCAGTCTCTTGTTACACCTGGTTTTCCCTCCTTTTATTCCAAGGAACCTGCAGAATCACAAGGTCATTTAGGAGAAAAGAAACTGTCAAACAACAGATTGTTTTCTTTGTTGTACTGTGTTTAAACGCTCAAATGCCTTTTATGTATACATTTTGTCCCAAATCCACTTTTCTATCATAAATACACAAATTATTACATTTAAAACTATGATAAACAGTGAAATAAACAAAGCATTTCAGTATGTATTGTGTGAAATTATAGAAATATATCAATTATATATGGATCATAAATTGACATTACATAACTATAACTGTCCCACAACAATTTTGCAACTATTTTGTTTTTAAAGAGAGAAAATTGATTAATGTGTTGGAAATGATGTGTCAATTGTACCTCAAATTAGAATTTTTGTAATTTAAAAACTTGATAAACAAAAAGACTAGTGAGAAGAAAATAAAGGAGGAAATAAAGAAGAGGGATATTACTTGTAAACAGTAATTTAATTGTATGTCATTTTCAATCAAGCTGTAATTTTCTCAAAATTATGCAAAACACAAATTATAATTGACTGTATTCAGAATACATAAAATATTAGCCGTGTAATGGAACCTTAAAGTCATCATAATTGTATAATTATTGGGTAAACTTTTTGCATTCTCATTTTTTTTGATTTCTCATTTGGTCCAATAGAAATAGTAATAGTGTTTCTTTTAGTGTTTCTATGAGTTTCCAAAAGAGGAACAGATATTGAGAGATGGTCTATGAAATGGGTCCATTAGCCTTAGCAAGACAAACGAATCACTTATTTTATTCCAAAAATGTCCAAATGACCAAAATTCCAAAAATGCTGGAAATGACACTGTGTTGGAAACACAGGAAGACTGCCAAAGCCTAAGAGATGGCGTAGACACCTTCTTCAGGAGGCGGAAGCTCTTGAGTAAGGAAGTGGTCAATAATTAAGCCCCTTAGCTTTTAAACACGGCCCAGGCAGATGTTAACGTGTTTCTAAGTAGGTGTGTGTGCACGTGTATGCATATGTGTTGAATTTGTGTTGTATTCATTTTTTCTTTTTTTTTTTTTTTCTTTTTTTTTTGTTTTTTTTTTTGTGTGTTTATAGTATTATCTGTTAGGATGTATTTTTTGTGCCAGTGTCAAAGATAAATTTCTGTTCAGGAAATCTGTACAGACAATAAAGTTAAAGTTAAACTAAACTAACGTGTGCTGTCAGAGCCACTTCTTTAGGACAGATCCGAGACCAGCTCTCATCTGTCCTGACCCAAACAAGTACATGAAAACTGCCATTTGACCTAATAAAAGCACCTATATACACAACATAGAGTGTTGGCCCGAAGGAATCCACTTTAAACAGGTCAAATATATACACTTCAATTCCGTTAGGCCTTCTGGCGAAAAAACAAATGATCTGGAAACCTCGGGAAACTGGATCATATTGGAATGAGTCAGAATTAAATGGATATTCCACCCAAAAATTTAACTTTGTCATCATTTACTCACCCTCATATCATTTCAAATTGAGTTTCTTTCTTATATGAAACAGAAAGGAAAAAAGATATTTTGAATTTCAGATCCCACTGAGTTTAATATTATTTTTCATCTATATTATGTTGGTAACCAAATGGTTTTGGGTCCCATTAACTTCTATAGTATGAACAAAAAATAAAACACTTGAGATGAAAAATAAGAAAACTCAGGATAGATTTTTTGAACCGTTTTTGGTCTTAGTATGTACAAAAAAATACTATGGAAGTCAATGGGACCTGAAACCCAACATTCTTCAAAATATCTTCCTTGTTTTCCACCGATTTTGGGGTAAATTGTCCCTTTAAACTCACTGTAAATGACTTTTCTGGTGGCTTTCATTTTCATTTAAGCAAAACAAGATACAAGATCCATTCTTGGACCAAAGCAGATTTTAGTTTTCCCGCACATTGTCATTACAAACAATATCTTTAATGGGTTTCTCATGAGGAAATGTAAATCATGTGTCACATTAACAAGTGCATTAGAGAGAGGAGGAAGGGGATGTCTCTCAAATACAAACAAAGCTGACCTCTGTGCACAGGCAGGTTTAGGAGCAGCAAACCTTCCAGCTTTGATCCTGAACTAGTGGCTTCTCAGCCATTACAAGGTCATGGAGGTTCACTCAAAGCATTCCTAGACTTAATAGGTCACTACGCTAATAGATTATGTGGAGATGGGTGGGAGCGAGTTGACACAGGTATGCAGGATCACTCAGGAACTGTGACACACTCAGAGGGCCTCTTACACATGCAGTGTGTATGATAGAATTTCTTATAACAGCAAATGCATTCTATATTCTTGAAACAAAACTTTTCCTTTTTACATATTAGGGGTGGGCGATATACTGGTAGGCACAATTAACCGGTAGAAATTGTGCCAACCAATAGAGATTTTGCATTCATCTCTATCACGGTTACATGCTCATATGACGTTGTAGTGCTACGTAAACTTATCATTTGCATGAGTATTTAAGCATTATGGCATTATTTAAGCATTATTATTTAAAACAAGTGATTTAAAGCAGTCGAAATGCAATCAGCAGTAAAAGAGAACTCATTATATGTGGGCACACTGAGAGACTGTTTGTGAGTGCTGTCAGAGAGGTGCGCGCACATGAAAACATTGCTTATAGAGCGCAGGAGTATTGAACGGAGTCATTTTTGCTGCTTTATAGGCCTTGAACGGTTAAATACACAAATGTTTGTGTGGCAAAATGCCTGTTTTTGCAAGAATCCTCTTGACAGTAACGGTATATTTGTTTGTGTGGATGTTTGTCTGTTTTTGCATGTTAACCACACAACAAAAAGAGAGAAAATTGAATAAATCACTTTCGACTGAATTTAGTGTTTTTTTCTTTTACATGTATGTGATTGTTCTACTGTAGTTTTTTGTTTTATTACTTGTAGGCTAGTTTCTTATTCCTATTTAATTGCTGACTGTTTACTTGTCTTCAGTGAGCTTGAGTTTTTTTTCCTTCTTAATTTAGGCTAGTTTTTTTGTGACATTGACACTGGTGATAAGAATTCTGAAATTTCTATGGTATCAAAATTTTGATAACAAAGACCTTATTTAAAGCATAAATACATTTATAATCTTACAAAACATTTCCATTTCAGATAAATGCTTTTCTTTTCGATTTTCTATTCATCAAAGAATCCTGAAAAAAAAAAAATACCTTGAGTACCAATTATAACTGATCTATCGGTCATTTGCAGTGATTCATTGAATTGTAGTTCATTCCCTAATTAACTAGAAGAGGACCTTTGGTCTTTTATCCAGATTTGTTTTTTCTTCAAATCAAGGTTTGTAATGTTGTGATTCAATCTAAATTAAAGCTGGTTGAGCTTGGTAAAGGCTTAGAAGTCTTTATTGAGGAATTGTCTAAAAATCATTATGATGAAAATGATTTGAAAAAATACTTCTTGAATAAATACAGCAAAAAAAAAAAAAAGTGTCCGGTTACACCCAAGCAATCACACAGCAGCCACCCACAACATCCTAACAACCACCTAAAACACAAAACAGCAACCACCTAGCAGTCACTTACAACTTCACAACCACTTAAAACCCATAACAGCAACTCAGAACACCCTAGCAACTTCTCCAGAAAATAAAGAAAACCTAAAACACAAAACAGCAACCACCTAGCACAAAAAATTGAAAAAAAGTGACATACAGCCAAGTATGGTGACCCATACTCAGAATTCGTCCTCTGCATTTAACCCATCCAAAGTGCACACACACAGCAGTAAACACACACCCGGAGCAGTGGGCAGCCATTTATGCTGTGGCGCTCGGGGAGCAGTTGGGGGTTCGGTGCCTTGCTCAAGGGCACCTCAGTCGTGGTATTGCCAGCCCAAGACTCGATCCCACAACCTTAGGGTTAGGAGTCAAACTCTCTAACCATTAGGCCACAGCTTCCCCCTGGCAAGACCATCTTAAAAATAACTATAAAGAAATTCCAAGTAAATATGAGATTTTGAAGTAGAAAGACTGAAATAGTATTTTTTAAAACATACTCTAATAATCTTTATTTACAACTGTGAAAAATATTTTTTACAGTTTAACTTTGTTTTTAGTTTTAATTTGTAGTAACACTGTGTACAGTATGTTGTAGTACGCTAAAAAAACAACAACAAAGAAACCATTTCAGCTAGTATTTAGTGACTAATATTCAGTTTAACGGTAATTTAAGCCATTAAAGATGCTTTGGATGGGTGGACTGAGCTACTGGCTCTTCTCCAAGCCTTAAACAGCATTGAGGTGTAGTGAGCCGGTGAAAGTGTGAGGTCTGTGTGACTTAATCGAACATGACTGATGGTAAGACTAAATTAAAGTAATCAATCAGCTTTTCACACGACCTGTGTGTGAATGGAGCCCTTCCTACGCTGGTCTTCATGTTGACTTAGCAGGCAGACATGTTGAGAACGGCACACAATTAGGAATTCGCCTTGCAATTGATGTCAAACAGTGTGTGGATGTGGAGCTGTTTGAGGACTGAATCTATATGCTCACTTGCAAACAGAAAAAGGCTTTCAAGGGGTATGAATTGAAACAGAGATAAAAAGATTTGAGAGAAAAACAGAAACCGGCTCCTCCACAGTTTTTTATGACATCAGTGCAGGACTCGCTCGCGTGTGGCGCTGCTCATCTGAAACCTACACCTCAGATAATTACAGGGCTGTGACAGTCAGATGCTTTTTGACACACCCTCGCATGAACACACACACTCGCTCATGCGTTGTTGTCTGTTTTTTTCTGTTGTCATTGGTCTCCTACTGCCAACCTCTTACTGGAGGATGTTGTGGAGCCACACCAGAGAGGCCTGTGGGATACCATTGATCCACACTGCTCATTTAGTCACAAGGCTGTTTTTTCATTTAAATACACAGAGCATTAAAAAAACTATTATAAAAAATGTAATGAGACATTTTAATGATGAATTTTACACATGAAGTTGAAAACAGCTGGTTTAAAACAGCTGAAGTGCAGTAGGTTATAAACTCCTGGAGTGAAAAAAAAAATTTTTTATATGATAATGGAGAGTTGAAAAAAGTGTGTCAGAAATGTAGAAAATTTGGCATTGAACACAGCTGAAGTACAACAGGACCATGCAGTAGCTTATAAACAGACAGACAGACTGGAGACAGAAGAAAAAAAAGATCGATAGATAGATCGTGTCAGACAAAATGTAGTCATTATGATTAACATTAACAATATAAAAGACTTGGACATTAAAGTAGGTGAGATTCATACATTCATAGCAACACTGACTTACCCTACATTCATACATTAACACTGACTTACGTAAAGTTGGTAGTTCATATCAGCAACACGTGGTCAGAGATAGTGGAGGTGGAGTAAGGTTTGTTCCGTTTTAATTTTCTAGTGGGATTGTTTTAGCTGTGATTCTCGCACTTGACATGCTGTCATTGGGCAGGTGATGAAGTTTCTCTCATTCAGCGCCACATGCCTTTGTTTACAAACACAGAGAGGTAGTTATTCAGGGTGTGCATCGAAATAACTTTCAGAACAATAGTTGCAGGGACAGCCCCATGATCACAATGATAATGCCCAGAGTCTTTGTACCAACCCAGGTCATGGTTCACTCACGAAATCGAACCTGTGACCTATAAAACAATGTTTAAAAAATTTAACGTACATGCTTCAATGAATTGCATTACTAAAACTACAACTAGCATAGATTCAAAACAACAAGGGCAATGATGCATATCCCGTGTATGTAGCCTTATGTGAACCACTAAATTAAACGTAGCCACAAAAACAACCCGCTGTAACAACTGTTCTTATGGGCCCCTGCAGCTTGTGCTATACAAAACTGAGCGCTAAAAGCATGAAGTGTTCTCAGCTGAAGGCACCTCAGGCAACAACAGCACTCTCGTCCTTTATTGCCTCGCTCTCATCTCTCAGAAGCGCTCGAAATATCACTTCGCCCTGCTGTGCCATTCACTTTGGTCTTGCTGTACATCATCTTGCTCTTAAAATCACTCAAAAAATAATTATGTTCAATAAACTTACTTTGACTTAAAATAGATCCATTAAATGAAGGCTACAACAAAAATCGAATGAAATCAAATATTTGAATGGATTTGATCTAGTTTTGTATGAACTGAAATGTATTAAGTTAGGGTTGAGGTTATGGTTACAAGATACAACAAATATGAAAATGAATGTGTGACCAGACAACATATTATTTATGTGTCTGTCTGTTTTAGTTCATATAAATATATTATGCAAATATATCTGAAGAGCATCACAAATCCATCAGCTGGAGTTATGAATAGGGCCAATCTGCTTCCACATCACTACGTCCCAATACAAGCCCAGTGGTGGCAAAACGGCACGCTAAGCATGCTTTCAGATTAAAAACACTTCATCACAATGCGTCTCTCTCAAGCTCCACAGCCTGAGACCTCTGCAGTCCATCAAATGATGGGAGTATGAAGCATGCGTGTCCGTTAGAACCAGCTGCTTCCTGCAGCACACCCTCTGGGGTCCACAGCAATTGTGTTTAAGCAGATTATCCTGCAGAGTTTAGCCACGCTGGATTTAGCTGTTTGTCGGCACTGTGAGGTGCAGAGGCCCAGCGAGAGCCATTGAGATACAGCGGCCTGGTGGACAATAGAGATGAGGAACGACCAAACCCAGGGGAAGACAGCAGGTATGGATTGTCTGGAAACCTAGAAACTAAACACCAGTAATCATAAGTGGCAGATGCCTATATTTGCAGACAGGGTGGTGTATAATCCAAAATAATGAAACCTTACTTTGAGAATGACAGACAGAATGAGATCTGAGAGACATTAAATGGATAGTCCATTCAAATATCACCGTCTTCTCTGGAACTCAAAAGAAGATATTTTGTAGAATGTTGGTAACCAAATGATTTTGGGTCCCATTGACTTCCATATGGACAAATAAATACTATGGAAGTCAATGGGACCTGAAACTGTTTGGTTACCAACATTCTTCAAAATATCTTCTGTGTTTCACAGAAGAAAGAAAAACATATAGGTTTGGAATGACATTAAGGTGAGTAAATGATAACAGAATTGACATTCTTTGATGGACTATTCCTTTAAATCACATATTCAAACTTGACACGCCAGCTTTGACGTAAGAGACACCGAACACCACTGGTTCTTGAGTACAAGTTTGAATATGCAAAATAATTCTCCTATATTGCCCACACAAACCTATTCACTTTTACAGCTTAAGAAGATGTAAAATGTAGTGCATCAGTTACATTTACAACTTTTTTGGTGTTTTTTGTCATTTATGTTCACTTGGGGCCATATAATATTTTCTGGATTGCGTTTTAATGATTATATTACATTTTACATTTAAAATTAAAAATTAAAATTAAAAATGGAAAAGCTAGTAAAGACCCTAGTTAAGCACCTTTGCAGATGATGGGTGTTAGCAAATATCTACAAATCTTTTCTTCATTAACAAAAGAACCTTGGTGGCCTCCTGACCCTGGACAGCATAACACTGGCCAAGTGTGTCTCTTTAGATATAATTGCAGATGCACTAATTATCAATAATCATGCTTAAATTACCTTTAGGTGGCTAAACTTCATTTAGTATTCATTTGGTCACAATGGGAGTGAGCTGGGATTGTGGTTTTGATGGACCTTGTACCGTACATTTGAAAAGCCATTAACTACCAGACAAAACCAACAACTGCACCTGGGCTCAGGTAAAGATACAGGGCCCTATGAAGTTTTATTTCTTCCCAAATTCTGTTTTATTTTTTACAAATTCCACTTGTTCCATTTTTTTTTTCTGGACTCCACTTTAATTGTGAAATTAAAGATCATTAATCCAAAAGCATGTCTTGAAATCATGAAACATACAATTCAACAGCAATTTATTAAATATTTAACACAAGTTAAATATACTTGTTTGTGAAATATCTTTCTGTGCATATTAAAAGTTACCAACTGCACTAATTGTGTTTACTACAGTATTGTGTCGTTATCTTAGCACTGACAGACTATTGTGCATTTCAAGTTGTTGCCGATGTAGTCCATTCCAAATCAGTCGAGAAGTTCATTTAAAGTGCTGCATTGGAAGAGAGCTAAAGTATTAGTCACCTCTGCCTAAGTTCTATTTACAACAACTGAGTGACCATGCACTTTAAAAACTTCACACGGACTCGGGTTTCTAGATGGCTGAAAACATTCCCTAATGACCCGGTCCACTGGGGCAGACGCAGCCTTCTAAACAGCAGGGTGATGCTGGGAAATCAGGAGCTAAGCCATGAATAAGTAAACGTCACTCAGTGTTGTTAATCATGGGAGTTCATACTGCACGTATTTCCCTTGGGATTTTGATCCACCACATCTTTCCTCAGTATTGTTTATGTAACATCTAGAGCACAGCCACCAACACGGTCACCTGAATCTCAATGTGATCAGATTAGATCAGCAGTTCCTTGTTCAGCTTTCCTACTTTCGTTCAGTGTTGTTGCACAACCATCACACCCGAGTGAACGACAATGCTATCGCACCCCTATCCAACAGCCCGACACGAACCTACACGCATAGACGTTTGTGTTGTATTTCAAACCATGTATCCCATCACTGCATTGGCAGGGTTGCCAGATATGCTGTAATCTTTTCCCCTGGGAGCCCCTGGAAACTAGATACAGAAGAGGAAGATCAAACGTTGGGCATGGGATCACATGTCTCCGCTGCTCGTACGGAGCGTGACGCACACATGGCACACAGGGACAGAGGTTTTTCCCATAGCCTCCCACACTCTGGCTCTTTTCAGAGGTGGGACGTCTGGTAATCACATGATTAGGAAAAGAACTACACCACAGATTCAGCCAGGTTTGTGAAGATGGCAAGCTGTGATGGGAAGAAAAAAAACACATAAAAATGATTCCACTGGAAGCACTGTTAACTTCAAAGAAGGAAAAAAGTTAAAAGTAGAATTTTTCCTCTGATGAACTACTTGTACAGGAAACATTCAAATATTAAAGTGTGTATAAAATATAGAGGTTTTAAAATATAAATACTTGCAAAGTACACTAATATACTTTCTAAATATATATTTTTATAAAGTATATTTGTTGTTTTTTGTTGGTCAGTGTGGTTTTTATTATGTTCATTGCTAACATCTGGTAAAAGTAAGTGAATGAATTCTAGAGCTGTGTGGAACAGTTTGCAAATTGGATATTTGTTTTAGGAAATCCTGTTATGGCTACCAATGATATAAAAAGAGGAGGTGGAAAAATATAAATATAAAATACATTTTATATACTATAATTAAAAAAAAAAAAAAAATAATATATATATATATATATATATATATATATATATATATATATCTATATATATATATATATATATATATATATATATATATATATATATATATATATATATATAAATAAATAAATAAGAACAGAAATAAAATATCAAAATGTATTAAATAAGACAAACACAAACCAAAATGTTTAAAAGAAACCAAAAATAAACAAAAACAGAAAAAAGAAACAAAACTAAGCAAAACAAAGCAAAAACTAAACTAAACTAAACTAAAAGCAAAACAAAGCAGAAATAAAATAAATTGTATTAAATAACACAAAATATGTTTAAGAGAAACAAAAACAAAAACTAAGCAAATAGCAAAACAAAGCAAAAACTTATATATATATTATATATATAACTTATATATATATATATATATATATATATATATATATATAAACTTATATATTTATATATATATAAAGCTTGAATGAACTGCACAAAAAACCCTAAAAAGAAACAAAAAAGAATAAGAAAACAAAACTGAGATAAAAGCAAAACAAGCAAGCACAAACAAGTGACACAGATTGACAAAACAAATTGTATGCTGTTATTGAACACCTCTGAAACCAAAAAACCTTTAGACTAAATTTTCTTTATGCTGAATTTGTTTTGTGTTTGCATTTTATGTGCGACAAGGGACTTTTTTTTCTAAAACAAGAAACCTGCTGGAAGAAACCAGAGTCAGTTAGCCTGCATAAAAGTTTTTTTTTTTTTTTTTTTACCTGATTCTCTATGCATGTGAATGAAGAAAAATGCAGTTAGACCACTTTTTTTCACAGAGGAAGCAATTAAGATGTTCCTGGCAAGGATTCTGCTTAAGGAACTTTATTTTGAATTCCTTATTAACTGCATTATTGGTTCATGGGAGGATTTCAGAATGTGATGCTGAAACTAAAGGAACAACATGTTTGCACACACACACGTGCACGGACACACACATAAGAGAACGACCTTCGCAACAACTTTACAGTCCCAGTCAAGGAAAGTTTCACGCTCCCCCTGACATCATTACAAGTGCTACAAAGGACAGTGCAAAGGCACCAGGAAGGTGGATGTTAAAAGTTAAAAGGCCAGATGCTTGTTTCATAGCTGGTGTGACTCATCTGCTCCTGTGTCAGCTCCTTCCATAGAAGGGGGCAGGTGGAAATGGCAGGAAGTTGGCCTCTGGGGGCCCGAGGGTTTAAATACAGCCTGCTGATATAACTGACCGGAGATCAACGCTTCTGCTTCATTTTTCCGCCACACCTACTGCTTTTCCACCTGATCCCAGAGGAGTAAAGATGCTGGATGTAAAACGGTGACACAGTCAGGGCTCAAAAAAGGGATGCAGGCATAACAATTTATTTTTATCCTCATAACGCTCATAAGCTATCTTTATCTTCCTTTTTTCCAGTGACAGAGACTACACAGGCCTGCTTTGTGTGAAAATGGAGGAACTTGTAATGGTAGGAATTCTGATAAATATAGAGATATAATATTACAATTTCAATACAGTTAACGTCATCATTGCTCATGTTACAGCCAATAACAAAAAAAATTGTCGATATTAAAATTTACAGTTTTGTCTAAATAAATGACAAATAAAACACTACAAAAATCATGCTGTAAGTTAATTGCAACATTATAATGTAGAATATGAAAAATAAATATTAATTTTAAAATGTGCTAAAGATTACATTTTCAGCAAATTTAAGTAATTAAGTAAATGAGTAGTTAAGTAAATGTAAATATTTTTTTGATATTGATATATTGTATATCTTTAAATAAAAATTATTTTTGACTTTACCTTGCAAAATATACTTACAAGTCCTGACGATTTAATTATTTTTTTATTATTTCTCTTTTGTATTATTTAATCTTTAAATAAAAAAAGAAATGGCGACTGGGAAAAAAAATACCAGTTATATTTACCATTATTTAGATACTATAATAGTATTTATTAAAAATTTGAATTAGTTTTCAAATCAATTGTAGTTTTAAACATTTTTATGTGCTTTTGTGATTTTTTATTATTACATTTTGTTCTATTTAATGTTAATTTCTTTTTCATGTCAGTTTTAAATTTTGGTAGATTTTAATACTTCAAAACCCAAGTAAAAATGAGCAAAAAAACTAAATTGGCCTGATATACTGCATACCTTTAAATATGATACGTTTTTGACTTATACCTTGAAAAATATATGTACAACCACCAACAACTACTTTATTTTTACAAAACTTCTTGACTTCCTCGCTGAGATCAAAACAATTCACAGGTACGCCACTCAAAAGGTGTCAAAAAAAGCCCCTAAAACTCCCATTTACCTCATTAAAAGTTCACCTTTCATAGTTCCCTGTGCTTTCATTTAAATCCTTATCCGCTGTAGAGAATCCATACGGTTGCATTAATCACTTTGAATGTGAGGGATTGGGTCCAGATTAAAGCATCATTATAACTAACCCCTCTTCAACGAGTACAAAAACCTGCCAGACCAAAGCAACGTGGCAACCTGTCAGTTTAATCCCATCCCAAAGCAGAGAGAACGTTAAAACACATTAATTATTGTCAGCACCGGCGAACGAATGTTTATGATGAAGGATCAAATGCCTTCACTCCGCCTACACAAAGCAAAGATGTATTAATCTTGAAAGTAAATGATTCAGTACCTGCTTTGGGTTTCTTGACATTCATCATTGTTGCTGCTCTCTGGCCGCACAAACGTTTGAGCTGCTGTCTGTTGAGATCTAGCGCTGCGATTCTTCAGCAGAAGGGAACTTCCTCGTCTGGACTGACCTCGGCTCCTTCTGCGAGCCACTTTACCCACGGGCCCTGACCTCATACGCCAGGCCGAAGAGCTGGAGCTGTGAAGAGACAGAAATCAGTACTCAAAACTTACTCAGGTACACACAGTGACCCCAGAAAGTATTTGGACACTTGGCCATTCACAAATAACACATTTTTACATTTCACTGCCCTGTGTTCCATTGTATTTCTATGTAAGCACATGCTAGATGGACATGTTGAGGAAAGAAACTCATACAGGTTTGGAACCACATAAAGGTGAGTAAATTACAACATTTTAAAATAAATAAATTTCATTGCATCAACTTTGTGGCATCTGCAAACAAATAATGGGACAGTTTCTCAGAACCAACTGCACACTGTGATCTTTTTCCACTTCCTTTTGCTTCTTGCGGGATCATTTTTACACTGGAGCAACAGGACACCGTACACACACTGATTTATCTGAACATCAGAGGAAGCAGCTGTAGTCCTGATATACCGTGTTTACTCTATTCACCCAAACACACACACACACACACCCTCATACAATTTCACTCACCGCATCGCAAAACATGTAAACATAGTGACACATGATCGTCACAAATGAGTAACAAATGACCCGACAGAATCCAACACATTAGCATGGCTATTGACCTAGAAATAGTCCTGATCACATTCAATGAACATTTTCTTTAAAAATATTATTCAAAATATCTTTCAAATCAAAATATCAATATTTAAAATATACAGTTTTTTGTAGGTAAATTTAACTAAACATAATGCATAAGCATAATCCCAATTTATATCAAATTATAAATAATAATATTTTTTTATTAAGCAATTGAGCCAACTGGTTCTGTGCAAAAAAAAAAAAAAAACCCCAGATTGGTTTCATGTAATATAATTAAATATGAACAAGAGGGTGGCTAACCGCACACTGATCCACTCAAGACTGGAAAAGTCTTATTTTTTATTTTATAAATTGCATAGTGCCAAAAAGTGCAAAGGAAAGTGAATGTGAATTAAAAACAGAAGGACACAAGCAAGCAAACATTTCAGCAAATTGCTATCTTCAGCTAAAAAATAAAATAATCATTTAGAAAAGTCATTTAGAAAAGGGGCGTGGCCAATTATACCCTAAACCTAAATGAAACCACAAAACTTCTTGAAAACGTGTCAGATGCCTCTTAACAAGCATGCAAAGTTTCATGGAGATCGGACCATAGGCGGCACTATATCAGTTAAAAAGCCCTCAAAAACACATTATTTCTATAGAAAATGACCTCAAATTGTAGAACATATATTCACACAAACACCAGATTTTCATGATAGATCTACTCATTCTGAAAAACTTTACCTCTATGACAAATGCTGTTAATCAAACTGTTCATTAAATATTTGAGATTATTAAAAAAAAAACACTACTTTTGTGAACTAGTCCTAGGTTTTAAACTCAAAATCAATAAAATCACTGAAGTACAATTCTTTAGACTCTCAAGGTCAATAATTATCACAAAAATGTTGAACATTTGCATTTGGACAGTTATAACAGGGCATTTAATAATATGGCCTTGATATACAATAGTGCACCCAAAACCCTATAAATCCTAAAAGAAAGCTCAAAACTTCATGAAAGGTGAGCACATGTGTCATATGATTGTAAACAAGCATGCAAAAATGCTAAATTCATGTGGGTCAGACATTAGTTGCCTCTATAACAGTTAAAAAGTTGAAAAACAGTACATTTAAACAGCAAAATTACCTGGAATTGCTATTTTAACCACTAGATGGCCGCGGAAGACCATTAATTGGCTCTTTCTGCTCATTAATACGGCTCTATTTACAGGTCTGCCATTTGTATTCGTCTATAAATGATAAAGTCACTATGATAACAATTAATCAATTTTGTCAAACTTTACCACTTCATTTACCTCAAGGAATCACATTTTGCAATTATGCCACATTATACTTACAGTGAGACTTGAGAATTGCATTACAAAGAGAAGACTTGCAGTAACCATTTTGTTACCCATCATTTACTTTAAATCTCTATATCTTCAACAAAATGTGTTTCCATGTGTAAGTATGCTTACTTTGTATTAAGTATTATACTTAAACGCTTTCATTTCAGGTTGAGTATGTGTGTGTTGCAATTAAGGGCGTAGTTTTGGTTTGGTTTGAACATTGGGGGGGGGGGGGGGGGTGAACTGTTTTAGTAGAGTCCTGGGTCATGCTCACTCATAAAGTTTATTTATTTGCTTGTTTGCTTATATATTTATTTTTGTGAAATGTTTTTTGTGCTATTATCTATGCAAAGTCGGTGCAATAAAGTAACATCATAGTTAACAATTACTTGTTTGCATAGGATATATATATGTAATGTATTTTATATTATTTAGGCACTTATAAGCTATAGTTTGACAGAATGCTCTTATTCAACATGCCAATCTAATTTAACATTTTCTTATATAGATATTTCTTACTCCTTAACAGTTCATCAGGCTCTTAACGATCTGAAGGCCATGTACCATAGCTCTTAACTGTAGCATTTGTTATAATAAGACTAGCCTATTAATCATTACCAGGCCAATAATGACTTTTTTAATTAATCAATATAGCATTTGTTAAGAAGAAACAACTGCCTGCACATTTAGAACCAATAGCTACGACATGCCCCAGTTGTAATATAAATCTATAAGGAAAATCTATTCCCTTAACAGATTATCTAATATGAATTCTGCAACAAATTAGAAAACATTTTACACAATAAATAAGCCTACAATAAATGTGATAAATTCTAGTAAAGGTGGTCATGAGTAGTTTATGTTAGTGCTGGTTCAAGTCTGTTTTCTCCTCTTTTCATCAGTTTTTTTTTTTTGGTAATTTGCCTTTTTTAGATACTGTTCAACTTTCTCTATAGAATTTAAAGTGGCTGTTTCTCTAAATAATTCAAATAGATTGCATATTTGACCATCAGCTTTGCGATAGGAATGGCTCGTGCAAATGGCTCCTGCTTGAACATAAGCTCTCAGAATAAAATGTGATGACGTGCATGTGAACTTGAAATTCCTGCACAAAGATAATCAGATACACGCACATGCAAACAGGTGAGTAGACAAGCAAAACTCTCTCAACTAGCCAGAAGCATTTTCTCAGACAGTTAAAGCTCCAGAACAAGATTCATTCTTGCTCAGACAAAAGTACAAAGCCATAAATTGTGTCACTTTGTGACGAAAGACCTGATTAGTGACATCAACCTGTATTTAACTCCTTGAACTCTGCTAAAGCAATAGTTTGCACAAAAATAAAAACTCTTTTATTATTTGTTCAACATTTACTTCCTCATCTTGTTCCAAACCTGAATAACTTTGTTTATTCTGTGGAAAACAAAAGAAGATATTTTAAAGAATGCACTGGCTGCTCTTTTACATGCAGTTACAATGAATGATGACTAAAGCAGTAAGAATTGTGCAATTCGTTCACAAACTGGGCATCTCTAAATCACTCAAAAACTCACTATACGCTAATGGATTTCAGGATTTTTCCCCCCTTTTTTTAATGATTATTACTTTGATTATTACTAAATTGCATTTAATATAAGTATTATTAAAATACAAATAAAATAAAAAATAAGCAAATACAAATAAAAAACCTTTCAAGGGTTTATTCAACAATCTGCATAGTAATTTATGTATTTTTTTACATTTTTATTTTTTTAATTAATACATTGGAAATTATTTCTTTATTTTTAAGTGGCACTCCTGGTCCTCCATATATATATATTTTTTTTTGTGTTCCATAAAAAAGAAAGTCATAGGGATTCGGAACAATAGAGTAAATATTAATAATGGAGTAAATAATGAAAAAGTTTAATGGGATGCTTCCAAAAACTTGAGTGTATTATATTAACAGTTTTTTTTTATGCGGCACAGGTATTGGAGTCAATTGAAACATTGTACCAAATAACTATATTTGAACACAAAAAGGGAGAGATTGTTTAGCCTATTTTTTTTATTTCTTTCACACACCTGTCTTCAGTGGCACCTCCATCTGAATCTTGAGAAGGGAGCTGCTCCTCCTTGGCTACACCCAGAGTGGAATTCTGGGAACACCTGCTACTGCTCCTTCTGGTTCGACCCTGAATCACATAAATTCTGATATGTATAGGATAAATGCACAGCACAGCAAAAAACGTTTCTTTTCTTTTATATGGTTGTGTTATATGGTATGTGGAGTTGATTTTATGGTATTGTATTTTTTTCTATTCAGATGATGCTGGTCATAAAGTGGTCATAAAATGAGATGCACCTGTGCCTGTGTGAAGGAGGTGGAAGTTGTGGTTTTGGGGAGGGGGCCGAGGGCAGGGCTCTTCTTGGCAGGAGAAGACCTGGCAGCAGCACTGTGCTTGCCTGACTCCAAAAGGTAACGCTGAGCCACTTTCAGCAGCCGCGTGAAAACATTCTTAGTGCTAGAGCCTGGATCCGCTGGAGAAATACAGATCACATAAAAGGGAAGTATATATCTATTAACATTTATATGCACATAAACATAATAAATACATACACACAAATAAATATAAAATCAAATACGAATATGTATAAAAATGTTATGATTTTTGCACTTTTATCTGGTGGCCACATGATATAAAAATAATTATTAGGCTCTGTGGAATACTTCATTCTGATTGGTCAGTCGCGACATTCCAAGGTATGTTATCCCTCGATAACAAAGCTGATAACACAGTCTCATCCGGTTAACTGAAGTTGGCGCTGTACTCTTGCTAGGAACAGTTTTTCTTGGTGGAAGCTTTGCGTTTGTTTAGCTAATAAAATATTAAAACTCGATTCAAAATGGTGTACAATTATTCAATTATGTCATCCTGGTATCGCCACACGCTCTCTCGTTTCATACAAACGCAGCTGCTGCCATTTTGCTGTGATTGTTTTGTACGCTGTAATGGATTATAAGATATAACTAACAAACTGGTGAGGTTTTAAAACATTTTCGTGTTAAATCTTTTATCGCCTTAATCATTTATGTGGTGAAATGTTGTGTAATAAGTGGTTTGACTGCACCGTTTCCCTTAAATGTCCGTCTAGTTTGAACTTGCCACTTACTCGCAACTGCTGTGTTCACGGAAACTTTGCGTTCAAATATTTCAACTCAAATAAATATTTCGTGTCTAATTATTTACTTATGTGGCAAGTAGCTTCGCATCAGGGTCCTAACCTGGGTCCCGGGTTATTCTGCGATAACAACCGGCTGGATGTACATTATCCCTTACTTTACAAATTCAGGAATGAAATAAACATTTATATACATACTGACAGACACATACATACATAAACAAATTAATATGAATTCACTGGTACAAACTGCTCAACTCTCATGTTATAGGAATGAAATTCAAAAATAAAAACATTAAATAAATAAATACATGCATACATACATTTCTATGTAAAGTATTCTTGTAATGGCAAAGCTGATATTAATATTAAGCAGCAAAACTGTTTTCAGCATTGATAATAAGAAATGTTTCATGAGCTAATACAAATGTATAATATATATATATATATATATGATAAGTATATATATATATATATATATATATATATATATATATATATATATATATATATATATATATATATATTATAGATTTGTATTTGCTCATGAAATATTTTTTTCTATTTTGTTTACAGTTTTTTAGTTTATCAACTTATTTTACATTATTTTATTAATAAATTACAATGAAATACATTTTTAGACAAAGATTTTAAAACAAAAGATGAAGTTTGTGATTTATAGTGGCAACAAATCTATCTATCTATCTATCTATCTATCTATCTATCTATCTATCTATCTATCTATCTATCTATCTATCTATCTATCTATCTATCTATCTATCTATCTATCTATCCATCTATCCATCTCTAGTGACATCCATAAATCAAAATCAATTTTGTTTTGAAACTGGCCTGAAAGGGTTCACTTCATTTTTTTAAGTATTTGTTAAAATGCCACATGGAACTGCAATTATAACTATATTTTCATACATTCCAGAGAAAATGTGAGTGGTTCTATTCTTATAGCATGCACATGACTTTAACAGATTAAACTGGGACAAAGGTTATTTTAAAGCCACTTTAAAAGCACTTGGCTCTTTCAAAAGTAAATCTAAAAGAAGTACAGATGGTTGAACTTTTGTGAGCTGCACTATATTTCCAGGTACAAACAAATATCATACCACAGGCGGGCCCACAGCACAAAACTGAATGTTATCAGACTCCATCACATTTACACAGGTGCTGCCGGCCTGCTCTTGCTAATGCAGGCTGTGTGCTGGAGAACAGATATCCATGCAGGCCACTAATGCCACTAGGGATTCTGTCAGTCCCCTGTAATCTCATCAACACAAGGAAATGTGGGCTGTATTGTATTTCAAAGCGTCTGTTTTGGTGGTGTTGAATCAGAGTACAGCTCTGTAAAACCTGAGTGTAATTCATTTGACATTGAATATGTGAATCGGTGACCTGAAGTACAGTGTGTCAAGGGTTTTAGCCTATTGTCTTGATTTCTTTTTCTGGGCTTTATGCCAACAGTATTAACTCGTGCCGTGTGATTGGATCCAAGCAACGCTATAATCTCATGAATGATACGGCAGGGTGCCATCTTAAGGTACTAATGCACTTTCGTTAAGACACTGTATCCGTCTCTCATAGGAATGACCCATCAGTTTAAGAGCGTGGAGGTCCAGACCTGCCTAAATTACTCATAAATCATCTCTATAAACCACCTCACCTTTCTTAGAAGTGTTCCTGGCAACTTCTTGAGAAGGTTTTTCATCTTGCTGTCCATCGCTGAGAGAACTTGAACAGCCTTTTGCGCTTTCTTTTTTTACCTTCTCTGGTAAAGTAGGACAAAAATGAATAAAATGAAAACATAAATATAAAAACAAAAAAATATATTTTAAATTAAATTATATAAACACAATAAAAGAAATACATAAAAATAAATAGATTTTAAAAAAAGAAAGAATTGAGATTTAATAAAATTATAATAAAAATAAAAAAAACATTTTTTTAAAAAAAAATCAAACTAATTCTACAAGTAAAATTAATACAAAACATAAATAAATATTAACATATATAACAAACAAGCGCGCGCGCACACACACACACACATATACAGTATATACTGTTGTGGAGAAAGCACATTACTTCGTATGGAAGCTTATCTGCCTCACAGAAAGCAAAAGCAAAGTGAAGAATACCGCAGACACATGCCAACTCATTGTAAATTACAAATTACGGCAACAGTAAATGTTTGTGTCGCAGTTTTAACTATACAAAGAGTCAAAGATACATTTGAAGTACTTCGCAACTACACTTAAACCCTAAACCCAGGCTTTGGAGAAAGCCTTAATTTCACAATCAATCTTCATCAGCGGCAGTTTAAAGGTTTTAGTTCACAGTGGATCTAATAAAAACAAGTTCTGGCATGTTCATGAGAAAACGCTGGAAGATACCGGAGCTCATCCTACCTCCCTGAAGCACCGAAGGCCCTAAAGGAAATATATAAAAAAGAAAACTTCTCATTTACTATATTTTCTGATGGATTTTTCAATGACCCACATTTAAAATATGACAGAGATGAAGGGGTTTCGCTTGTAGAGATTCAGGGGTGCAATTTGGTAGGGAATGAAAGTTAATGGACCACGTCACCACAGTCGACCCAGTGGCATCTGTTTCAAAGAGCAGGATCCAAACACATTAACAGATGCAAAATAAAGGTTTATCCTAATGCTGTAATGACAGGGCTATTCTGAGAGAATCATAAGTAATCCCATCATTTCTGTGCTGCTCGATAGTAGAAATTCTCATTGTATTTTTGCATCCAGCTGACGCCACAAATGGGGAATGTTCAAAAAAAATAAAAATAATACAAAAGATAAAGTTGGGAGAAGGTTAGGATAAAATCTCATTAACTCATCTCCAGCCCTCATGTACACTCTTTGAAGAAAACGCCCAGCTTTAGGTGATGCTGAAATGCTGCTTTTCTCCAAACTGACTTAACTGATTACCACTGATGTCACATGGACTATTTCAATGATGCCCTTACTACCTTTCTAAGTATAATATTATATAATTTTATCTAATAGAAAATTATGCATACTGTGGGAAAACAATTATATTTTTTATGCCATCAATCAAAAATAGAAAAATATCTGTAAAACTAAATTGGAAAAAGAAAAAACTTCCAATTGTTAATGCCCAGGTTTGTGCATGTGTATGTTGTGACGTTTTATATTACATGCTGGTTGTTTCTGTTTATTGATGTCGATGCTGTAGAAATTGCCCTGTGAAGAGACAAATAAAGAGCACTACTACCCATAAATATCACCTAATAACTCAAATTAAAGAGCCCCGAGGGCAACGACGCAACTTAATTATAGAAAACAACACCTGATTGAACTATGTAAACGTATTCTACGTATGCAATAAATCATATTACTGCACCAGATCAGATGTGCCACCGTCACAATCTGCTTGTGCATGCCACGTTTGGTTGAGTGCAGGGCTGCAGGTCAGCATGGATCAGCAGCGGCAGCATATTCCTGCTCTGAAACTGATATCCGCCACTTCCTCTGACGCACAAAGAGCAACAATGTTGGCCTGACAACCAGTAACCATGGCGTCTGTGCACAGGAACTCTGCAAGAACAAGATTAAAGTTTGCTTCTGGACGCCAGTTACCATTTCATAAAGACAGTATCTCTTGTAATAAAGTACAAAAAGAGAATGAACTACTGTACATAAAAATATAAAAAATAGTATAGTATAGTATAGTATAGTATAGTATAGTTAAACTCAGAGGATTTTAAACTAATTCCAATTGTGAAAATGCATATTTTCGCATTTTTTGCATCATATGTCAAGACTTTATTTGGAAGATCCTACAACTCGGAATGTTAATTTCCAGGATTACATTTTATAATAAAGAATCTAGATTTTAAATTTTAGAATATCAGTGTAATTTCCTTTTGAACCCCACAACATCACTAAAAGCTCAATAAAATAAAATAAAATAAAATAAATATTTAACGATGTAAAGTTGACATAATACGAATTCACTGGTACAAACAGCTCAGTTCTCTCATGTAATGTGTAAAAAAAAAAAATTGATTTAATATTCTGTTTCCACTAATACATAATTTAATTAATATAAAAACTATAAATAAATAAATACATTTAAAATAAATAAATAGCATTCAGAAAATCTGGTAGGGATTTCATTATTGGTTGTGCTTACAGGGTTCATTAGAGTGGAAATATTTTCACAAGGTTCATAATTATTCTTAAATCATGCTCATGGAAGAGGTGTGAACATGCAGGATGTCTTATCATTGTCCAAAATCCAGCTTCAAAGCTTCCTGTTCCCATAATTTCCCATTAAAACTCCCATAACTCACTACCATTACACCTGGAGGGAATAGGCTCTAAGTTTTCATGCACCAGAAAAATGTTTAATAATAAAAGTTTATTATACATTTATTTCCATTACCTTTATACCTAGGGGCCCAGTATATCTTTGTCGGATTTCCCAGATACCCTCTAGCAAACAACACACATCTAACAGAGTCCAAACAAAACCCGCAAGAATCAGCTTTCCAATCGACAAAGTTATTTAGTGTAACATTGTGCGTGCAGTTTGCACACGCCAAAATATTACGCCGCAGGAAAACAGATAACAGAGAGCCTAACAATGACAAAAGTAAAAGTCCTGAGATGGAGCCAAAGAACACAATAACTTATGTATGTGAATACAAAGGAAATGGGCTGACTTTTGAATTTGCAGCCAATCAATCCATCACAATATAAAAAAACACTCAAGTAAAGAGACCACCACTTAAAACATTTAAGATTAAAAGACCTGCACCTCCACAAAGTAAAGGTAATGTGCTGACGATTAAACTACTGTAATGTCCTGCTTTGCCTTTGATGAGATTTATGGTACAGCTGTGGGACACGTGATTACAGGAGGTCATAACTAAGATGGGTGACAAGACACACACACACACACACACACACACACACACACACACACACACACACACACAAAAAGGCTCATCTAGAAACCAGCTCACTTAGTTCACCCAAAACTGACAATTCTATCACTCAATTCTTTCAGAAAAGGTAAGGATTTTAAAACAAAACAAAAACAAATTAACAAAAAAATGAAAAACCAAACTAAACTAACAAAAAATAAACATTAGAATTGAAAAGTCTATTATAATTTGTATGAAGTTTTTAATGTCCCCACAATGGATGTCAATGAGGTCCAATCAGTGTTGTTTTAGGCCCTGTTTACAGTAGTGCATTTTCGTTTTAAAACAGCGTTTTAGAATGAAAATGATCCTCATCTACACTGGCGTTTCCGCTGCATTTCATAAACGATCTCCGTTTACACTACACAACCTAAAACGCATGTCACGTGACCATTCATGCACGTACAGCCATAGATATGAATAGGTAGATTCCCTATTATTTAGATCGCGGACGCATCTAACGTTATGTGCTTGGAGCGATCGCATGATGTTATTGTTTACGCAGTCATCAAGGATACGCAGAGCGAATGTGGGCAACCACGTCATTGTTTTCAAAAGCCTCCGTTTTGGTCCATTTACACTGAAACACAACCCCCGGTTTTTTCAAACTAAAACGGGGTCTGCAGCATTTGTAAAAGTCTCTGAGTAGTGTAAACGATAGGCGTAACAGTAGCAAAAGTTTTAAAACGCACTAGTGTAAACAGGGCCTTAGATGCCCTTAAATTTCATTGGACAAAAATGGTTCCTTAAAATATCTTCTTTTGTGTTTCACAGAGTAAAATATATGCATGCAGGCTTGGAAAAAGATGATTGACTTCCTTTAATAGTCTCACTGGCTGACTGACTTCTGGCATTGGATTTGATTGAGGCAAAATGACATATGAAAATATTTACTGATAAACCATCTGTTTCTGACAGAGATGTCACCATGTTGTGCTGCTGACGCAATTCAGACTGACCTTTGAGGATATTAAAAAGATTGAAGCAGACATGAGAAGGTTTGGCAGACAGTAAAACACAAAATCGAAGCATCTTCATGCTGATTAACTGGACTCCTTTTGTTTGCACAAATCCTGGGCTATATTCCAATCAGGGAGAAATGTCAATGATTAAGATATATTTCAGATTCTGCACTATTTTTAGGTCACAAATCAAATAAGCAAATGAAAATATCCAAAAATATAAATAATAAATATTATTTTACATGTAAACAAATTATAAATTATACGTATATAGTAGTATATATAGTATAATATAAATTTAACATGCATATACATAACATGCATAACATACATATTTAATTGAAGGGTGATCTAAATTTTATAAATTTGCAGTCTGAATTCAAGCAATCCGTTTCTAATTATACGCTCAGACAGCTTCATATGAGCATCACTGCTTTGAAAAGAAAGCTGATTTCACAGTTACAGGACACAGTTACAAAAGTCTAGAGCATCTTTCAATAACTGCACTTTGAGATGAACAAGCCCTTGTTAGTTCTAATGGGAGGGTATAAAAATATCCCAGCGGATATGAGTCACAGTAGCATAAAGCAACTGAAGTCCAGCATAGCGTGTCTGTTAATTCCTCTGCGGTTTGGCTTTTTCCTCCACTTTAAATTACTGGGTTGTTATACATTTCACTTTCAAGCTGCGTCCCAGATTCTCTCGAGTCCTTTTCTCAAATGGAACTGCCCGAGAGTCCTTACATATTGCAAATCCAGACGGAAACTGATAAAAACAGGGTTTAGCTTCCAACATTGGAAAAGACTTCAATCTTAAAGTATGTTTAAGAAAAAATATTAAACGTTCTCCTGCAGACAGCAAAAATAAAACATTTGGAGAGTGATTTCCCCAAAAAGCCACCATAAAAAAACACTGCTTTTAGTCTGAGAGCAACACTGATACTGATAACCATATCTCTGGGACTGAATGATGTAGAGCCTTGAAAATAAAGATTCCAAAAGAAAAGTTTATTAAGAACTAGAATCTTAAATCATATTGCGCTATCTTTAATACTTCTTGAGTTATAGGCATGCAAACTTTGGAAAATGGGTATGTTCAACTTTGGGTATGTTCAATGCAGTTTTTTTGACAGAAGGAAACTAGATAAATCTCTAGTTTCAACATTATTTGTTCTTCAGACATTCCTCTTTAAAAGAAAATGAATTATTTTTGCATTTGGTTTTTGACCATTGAAAATGTTTTCAATTTAATGATTTATCCCTGGAGGCATACTGAGAACCCAGTATCTCTGGAACCAAAGCATATAGGGCCTTACAAATGAAGATGCCAAAATGAAAGTTTGTTAAGACCCATTATCTAAAGGTGCATTAAGATATATTTAATACTTTTTGAATTACAGGACTGAAAACCTCAAAGAAAAAACTTGAAATGTGCTGTTTGCCCATTTCTGAACGGTCACCATTGGCACATAGTGCAACAAAGATTGCTAAAGTCCATAGATTTTACTAAAAGACCTACCAATCTCTGTGTAACAACAGCATTATGATGCTGCTATCTTTCTGAAGTCATTTTTAACCCCCTGAAATTTGGCTCTGGATCTCCGGTGTAAATTGCCATTTTGACCCCCCCTCTACAAAAAAAGTGTATTACTCAGTAAATATTCATCCATGGCATTTCATATTTTGGCTATCATTACTATACATGTTTATCTTTCTTCATAAAAATATTAGCAAAATCAAAAATTTGAGCTGGGGAAGTTTCAGAAATTTGGTGGATTTAACACGTAATGACCCTATTCTCTCAATCAGTAAAGACTGTAACTGTCCAACTAGGCATGGGCCGATTACCGGTTTCAAGGTATACCGCAGTTTGAAAATGTCATGGTATCAAAACCACTAATATTTTCCATTATACCATTCCTGCGGTATGCGCTGTTTTCCATGTCTCCTCAAAGACTGAAAGAGTAGGAATCCCTCAGGCTGAGGTCAGTGTAGAGAGTAACACTGACCCCTCCTTCTCCTGTTGGTGCAAGCGAGCGGTCAGTCACGTGTGTGTAGGATGGCCGAACTTAAGGCCCGGGTACACTTCACATTCAGCATTCCTTTCTGTCTCGCGCACAACCGCGTTTGCACAGCTTTCAAAAGTATACTTAACGCAGATGAGCGCGGACGGATGAATCCACATGTGCAGTACCACGGGGTGCGCGTCTGTCCACGAGCCCTCTTGTTGACGAAAATTACGTAATGCTGACGGTGCGCGGACGGCCGAAATATACTTTGGCCTTTACGCGATCGGCAACCGGACGTTTTTTGCCTTATTGCAACTGTCTTTTCTGGACTTGCACAAACTGCGTTGCAATGTAATTTTTTTTCATAATTGTTTTTTATGTTGTAATTTGTGTGTATGTTTTTTAACAGGTGTTAGCTGAAGACGGACAGATCACTCACTGTTCATGATGCACAAACTATTGGAAGAAAATCCTCAATATTGATTTGGGGGTTTATATAAATGTGTTTCTGAGGGGAGGTGACTGTCTTCTGAAAAGATTACATGGTATAATTTCACAAAGCTTGTCAGAACATTCTGTTTTTTGCTTCAAATGGGGTTATTATTAAATCAAATTATGTGTATGATTATTATTATATAACAAAAATGAAATAACTGTAATTACAGATTTAGGTTAAATAAAGATGTCAGTCTTTATTTTTTTATTTTAGGAAACAAATCAAAGAAAAAAATAAACAAATTCTACTGTTTCTAATATTCCTGTTGCTCAAAACAAAATATATGTGTCCCAGCGGGAATTTTTTGATATTTTTTTTTTACCCAGTTGTAGTGAACCAGACCAATTAAAGATTCGATCGGGAGCCTGGTTGAAACATGAGCCGAATCCACAGAAAGGCAGGATGTTGTAAATCAACTCCTAGCACCACAGTCTGAACCAAGATAACTAACCAACTCTTTCACAGAACAGCTTTCAACATTAACACCATTAGAACAATTATGACAATTTCAATTCGAAGAAGAGATTGTCTAATTTGGGGCAAGTAATCGAAGAGATGGACAGTCTGAGACTCACATGTAAAGCCATGAGATTAAACAGATCGTTGGATTGACTTCCCCCCACCTAGCAAAACCAGACTGAAATTCCTAAGGAGACCTGTTAACCCCTCTGGTCTCCACAGGACATATCCTTACTCCCCAGAAACTGGCACAGAGAATGCCTTCCAATGGCATAATGCACCCAAATGAACTCAAAAAAAGACTTCTAAATGGATATCAGTCCATTGCTTAACTCCATATCATTTATGTAACCGACACATTTGATTATATGTTTCTAATCACTTATTGTGTATGTCTTTTTAAATAACTCTTGAATAGCTTAAGGGATCATATTCATGTTTAGTATGTGTGTGTGTTCGAATATATTCTTGCTTGAAACGTTTCTGACCATTTAGTTATTTGTCAAATTATCATATTCTTGTTATAGGAATCATGTCCAAATTATACCCTGCAAAGAGCGCGAAAATTCGGACCACGGCTTGATAAGATAACATATGATTATGAATGGTGTGGACAGACAATGCAACACCCTAAGAAAGACAGTATCTAATTGGTCAATTACAACATTTGAGTGTGTGGCCAAAATGCCAGTTTTAAATACTCAGGACACCATCAAATTTTGCTTTTAGCTTTTTAGCTTTTGTCAATCTTTTGCTATCAGTCATGCCCGGCTTTTAGCCTGCTTTTAGTCATGCTTTGTCATCACTTTTAGCGTTCTTCGAGCGCCGTTCCAGCGTGCTTCGGCCTGCACGCCTGCTGCTACTTAGCCACGATGAGAAGAAACACCACCTAGTCTCGTCAAACTTTACTTCTTTTCTTTTCCGTTTGAGAGTTCGTGTTCTGAGTTAAGTTTTGTAACGCCGTGGTCTCCCGAGTCTGACCCTCCGCGTGCCCGTCTGAAACTACAACCAGCCCACAACTCTGCATCTTCAGCCAACGCCCAACCACGGGCTTCCCAAGACGTCACTTAAAACGACTACTGAACTTCCAGCCAATCAGCAACTTCGGGAAACCCCCTTTTTCCAGCGACAACAAAGGGAACCCCGTTAAACAGGCAACGCAAGTAACCTCCAGACTCACATCTGTACTGGTGTTATCTAATATAATTTTTAAACCTCATTGAGGAACTCAGTGCGAGGGTTAATTTAAAGTGATTAAATGGTTGTTCATGTCTATGCAATTTCACGTATTGCTGTAAACTTGGATTTCAAATTTCATTCTCTTAAACTCATTCTTTCCTAACGTTCTATCCTCCTGCAACTTGTGTGAATGTGTGTGAGTGCGTGTGCTTATGTGTTAGATTAGTTTTATATGTCTTAGATTTATCTAATAAAGCCTTATTTATATTGAAAAGAGAAGTTATCTTGTGTTTTGTGCTCACAAGTTAATGTCTTAAACTGCCCGATCTTGTACTGTGCTAATTAATAGTGTTTTCACTATACTTTGGATATTAATTATCCAGCGCAGATTTGATGTTAAACGGCTCGTTCAGTGAATCGCTGGCCGTTTCAGTGATCAGCCGTGAAACAGTGATTCTGTTCAAATTCCCTTTTAAAATCTTAAATGATTCCCTTTGAGCTAAAACCTGTTTCCCTTACACAGTCATTTAAAAATATACACATTTCAGAGAGGTAACAACAATAGCGTGATACCATGATATTTTTGCTTAAGGTTATCATACTTTTTGATTATGGTTATGGTACTGTGAATATCTCATACAGGTGGATGCCTATCTCCAAAATCATGTAAAGATATAAATCTAATCTAGATGAACCTTGGTATTCACATGAAATGGTCCAAGCTGGAAGGCCAACTGGATGATGGGTGGCCTGATACTGGCGACCCAGGAAAGCCTTCAGTCATTAGTGGATTTATAGCCAACATAAGGCTCTACTCAAGAGGGTCGGAAGAATTTCACCTTTCTGACCTGCTTAAGCCGGGCCCCTAAGTTACGGTGCAGTCTTTTGACTAAATGCAATGAAGCCATCTCTTCATGCTCATCAACTGTGTGCCGCCCAGAATGGAACGGCTTGTCTTGGTCATTGTCTATATCACAGCATCTGAATAAGCGCTGGGCGGTTATTTGATTAAGCTGGTCTGGCAGGAGCACTCGGGTTACAGAAAATATTAGCCTTCAGCAGAACATGCTCGGGGACAGAACAGTCAAATGCAATAAAGGGCTGACTTAATCAGGTCATTTTACAGGATTAGAGGCAAAATGGCTGACTATTGTGTTTGCTCAGGCACAGAGCCCTGCTCAAGGTGACCAGAGAAGCAGATTCACAGCTTAAATACAATATAAACAGTTTTGATAGCCGTTTTATTATTCTTCAGTCAGCACAGTACCATCCCAACAGCCAGAGTCACCATCAGGGGTCCCACTTAGGTCCTCTATGGTATTGCATACTTGTTGGCATTGTAATTGTTCCAGACTCAACAAGTCTGAATTGAATGGGATTATAAAAAGAGACTGACATGGCATAGAAGAAATTGTTGAATAAAGCTGCTATTTTTGTTTTCTTTGTGCACAAATAGTATTCTCGTAGCTTCATAACATTACGGTTGAACCACTGATGACACATGGACTATTTTAACAAGGTCCGTACTATCTTTCTGGGCCTTGAACATTTCAGTTGCGTTGCTGTCTATGCAGGGTCAGAAAGCTCTTGGATTTCATAAAAAATATCTTCATTTGTGTTCCGAAGATAAACGAAGGTCTTATGGGTTTGGAATGACTTGAGGGTGAGTAATTAATGATATAATTTTCATTTTGGGGTAAACTATCCCTTTAAATCAGTATCATTGATATGAAAATTTGTAGTTTAAAAATACATGTGCTACCATTTACTATTTTTGAAAGAAGTCTGCTTATTGCTCACCAAAGCTACATTTATTTGATCAAAAATATAGTAAAAATGAAAAACAATTATTTAAAATATAATTTAAAACAACAGTTTTCTATTTGAACATATTTTAAAGTAGTAATTCATTCCTGTGATGTCAAAGCAAAATTTTCAGCATCAATACTCATTGATGTTTCACATGATGCTATAGAAATCAATCTAATATGCTGATTTGCTGCTTAAGAAACATTTCTTATTATCCATACTGTTACTTTTAATCAGTTGCATGCACGGGGGTTGAGCCCCTGCCCCTTTTATCGCTGACAGAAAAGAGCCCTTTCGGTCCGGTGTAGGTGCGCCTGGATGGACTGTGATTTCTACCCAGGGGACAACACCCCAAACCCAAGACCGCAATTTCTACTAAATAAAATGGTATTAAGACCAACTTACTTGACCCAAAATTTTAAACATACGTGTATATGAATGCATACATATTGTAAAATTTTAGTAAATAATGTATAAATATTTTACATCTTGAATTTAATTGCACCTGCAGAAAGCAGCTGAGTCACTACACAACAGACGGCAGAGAAAAGCACAGCGATGCACCACAGCGCTGAGATAGCAGCACACCTCAGGATTCTGCCAACACACTCTCAAGCAAAATACAATCCTGCTCTCAGTGCAACAAACACTTTTGTACCGCACACCCCCATGCGAGCCTATACAGCAATCATCAGTGATGCCTATGCCGCAATATTCACAACAAATTAATTTTTTCTTGTAAGCTATAAAGCTTGACTATCAAACGGTGACACAGACTTGTGATAGTTCACCCAACAATGAATTCTGTCATTAATTTCCCTGATGTTGTTTCAAACCTGTTAGACCTTTGTTCATCTTCAGAACACAAATTAAGATATTCTTGATGAAATCCGAGAGCTTTCTGACCCTGCATAGACATCAACACAACTGACACATTCAAGGCCCAGAAAGGTAGAAAGAACATCCTTAAAACAGTCCATGTGACATTTAGATTTTTTTGAAGCTATTTGAAAATCTATTATATAAATAAATTTAAATATTATATAAATTATATTAAATTGAATGTTAAATTATATTGTTATATAAATAACAACTTTATTCAACAATTCTTCTCTTCAGTCTCAGTCAACACACATTCACAAGAGTACCACGATGTAGCTTCATAACAGAATACAAAGAGAAAGCAAATCTAATGAACTCATGCTTCTTGTTACTTAAAGCAAACGTCAAAATACCTTCAAGCAGGTATGAACTCACTGACAGGTGTGCTAAAAACCTAATAAACATACAATCTATTTAAAGACACAGACCACTAAAACCTCCTCAGTCAACAGTAAGTCAGCTGTGGCACCTAATAAACATACAATCTATTTAAAGACACACAAATAGACCTTTCATGGAAGCTCAGGTGCAGTGAGTTAAGCCTCTATGAGTTAGTTCTCATTACCTTGTTAAAAGGTGGACAGAGAGGGCTGGTGGCCCCCCGGATGATTCACAATGACTCACAGAGCTTTGGATGACATATTCATACTGTAAAAATCACTGCTGGGCCTTTCAATTACACCAGCCCCCCCAAAAAAAAACATCTCCAAAAAGCACAACCACCCTCAGGATATTTCTCTATCATTAAAAGCAGATGAGTCATGGCCGCCAGACAGAGAAGTGCCCGTCGAACGGGATTCTGTCAAACCTGGTTAATGCTACTGTAAATCACCAGAGGAACTTAAATAAAACAGTTGTAAATGTGCGTTAACAAAAGTAATGCCAGGGACTTTTGGGAACAAGAGAGAAACCTGATGATCCCAGTGTGGGCGGACAACAAGAGAATATGAAGGTTTTATATATAGAATAGAGTGAGCAGACCTCAGGCTAAGATAGTGGCAAGTGTGGTGATTTTAGTTGGGGAAAATAGTTATGTAAGAGTGATTAGATGACAAAGTAAGAGATAGAAAATGAAAGCATGGTAGAATGTGAAATGTGAATCAAGGTGGAATGTGAATTCATGAAAGTACAAAAAAGTGACTGAGAAAAAGAAATTAAGTAAAAGTACCTGATACTGCAAGAATCAAACAGCAAAAGTAAAAGACAATCAAAATAAGATGTAAAAAGCAAAAAGAAAGTGTAAAAGTAAACAAATTAATAAAATAAATAAATAAAAATATATCTAAATAAATATATATATATATATATCTCTAATAAATACATGAAATAAATTATTAAATAAATAAATATATTTAATTATTATAATTATACAAATAAATAAACAAACATCTAATACATAAAAGTGCCCTATAAAAGTTTTAGGCACTTGTGTAAAAAATGCTGTAAAATGAGGATGCTGTCAAAAATAATGCCATAAATAGATTTTCTTTATCACTTAACTTTTATTAACTAAATTAAACCAACATTTGGTGTGACCATCCTTTGTGTTTAAAGCACCTTTCCCCCCAGGTGCACTTGCACATAGTTTTTCAGGTAGTTTTGCAGGTAGGTATTCAAGTTTATAGACTAAACACTACTCCAATACTGGGTAGAACAATGAGACATGGTAAACTCTTATAATTTACTTTATGTATATAAATATATTAAATACTTTATATACCATTATTGTGTGAAAAACTGAAACCTGCATTAGTACACAAGGTCTGTTACTGAACTCAAAGATAGCATCCAGCCTGAGCACACTTAAGACTGCGTTTGTACACCCAGGCATGCCGTCTTCCCCTGGGTCTAACATGAGATGCAGCTGACATTTTGTTCCCTAAAAGCCAGCACTTACGGGCTCATCCAGTCAAAAGCATCCCTGATATTGGTCCCCGAACAGACGCTGATGACCGAAGAGATAGAGTCACCAGTCTGTCCCTATCTAGTGTCTCTGTCAGCCCATTACACTTGATCCTTAGTCCTGAACTCAGCGTCTTGTTGCAGCACAGTAGACTTCTGAGGCACATGGGACAACATACTGAAGGTGGGCTCATATGTACACTAAACAAACAACCGGGACAAAGGAGGAGGTCTTATGTAAGTGGGGCTGAAATGTCTGCACAGGTTTGGATGGGAGAACAAGTGTATTCATTGTTGTAATCGACTGAATGTTGTAAGCTGTCCTTGCGTGCTCGGATGTTAAATTGTGGGATTGTGGGTATGTGTTTACCTTCATCCTGTCCGCCACTGGCCTCCTCCAAAACTAGGCGGTTCATGCAGTTGATTTCCCACTCCTGAACGTCAGTGTCCCAGAGGGCTGGGATCAGAACACGATGCTGGGAGCTGGACACACATAAACACCACAACTAAAATAATGACTTTTTACATTTTCCACATTGATTTACATTTTCCACAAGATTGTTAGGAAAAAAATCCTAATATTAACCAACAGAAGTTTTCAAACTAGGTTTTCAAACAAAGAAAACCACAAGAGGGTTCTAGATTCTTTTAAGATCTGATTTTTTTTCCTAGATATGTGATTGTGTGTGTGTATGTATATATATTAGTAAATTAATAAAAAAAACATTTAGCTTTAATACAATGACATTGTGAAAGTCAACTATTTAATTTGTGAAATATTTCATTTTAATTTTGTTGTCTTGATAAGTCTAGTAAATAATATTAATATTTATATCTATACACAATATACTTAAAATCATTTTCATACATGTAATTTTTTATACATTAATAATAATTATAATGTATAAATACATACATACATAATGTGTGTGTGTGTATATATATATATATATATATATATATATATATATATATATATATATATATATATATACACACACACACAAACACACACAACATACATATATACTTAAAGAATTCATATTGTTTGTAATACATATTATTTATTCATATTTAAATACACAATGTTTTAGTAAATCGGAAATACTTATGCATAAAATATAAAATGTTTATACATAAATATTTATTTTTCATAATAAATATTATATTACACTTAAAATAATATTACAAATAACCGATACTTTTTAAACACATAAATACTAAAATAATGTGTGTGTGTGTGTGTGCGATTATGTATACAAGTTAAAAACTTTCCAGATAATATTAATAATAATATTAATAATTCACTTGTTAAATTTAGAAAAATATTTTTTTATTTTTATATTATATATATATATAATTTTATAGTAGAAATATAGAACGATTTCGGTAAGACAGAAAAAATCTACTATGCTCGGTTTCTTTTCATTTATTTTGAACAGACAGTAGTACAATTTTTTTTCCACCCAGATGCGAAAATACTAAATATTATTAGATTATGTTTTATATAAAAAATATGCAGTACATATATACATACATACAAGGAATAAATTCTTAAAATAAATTAGATTTAGTTAACAGTTAAACAAGGGGATAAAAACAGTACGACACGTAACGTAGCCTACATATACTGAGTTTCAGTTCATTTTTGTGACACTTAATTTGTTCACAGAAAGGAAACTCAAATGGCAGAAAGTGACATCCTATTTGTTTTCTTTATTTGACAAAAGCACAATGTTTTGTTTTCACTCTGAGTGTACACAAATAAAAGCAGACCTTTTACAGTGATGCATTATTAATAAGAAAATAAGTGTTTAAAGTTGATTCTGCAGGTATAAGGAAACAGTTGAAGTGACCACGCAGGCGCGCACGCACACACACACACACACACACACACACACACCACATCAGTTCCAGCTTTGTCACCGTCGGGACGTGTACAAAGCCTATAATTTACATAATAAATAATAGTTTAGCATTCAGATAAGTTATATCGCAAATATGGAAATATTATGGAATATTTGGATTTGTGCCGAATGAGAGAGGTGATTCACGAGCATAAAGCTCCATTTCGCAAACAGTTGAGTGCACAAGCCTTTAAAGGGGTCATATTTTGTGTATTTGGTGTAATGTAATGTGTTTATGTGGTTTAAGGTTCAAAAAACACATAATTTTCCACATAATGTGCATTATTGTTTCTCCTCTATGCCCCGCCTTCTGAAACGCATTGATTTTTACAAAGCTCATGAAAAGCGAGGTGAGCATTGATTGGCCAGCTATCCAGTGCACTGTGATTGACCAAATGCCTCAAGCATGTGTGTACGCCCCTAAACACTGTGATGCTGTGTGTGCCTGACGCATAGGATAAAACTTCTCCACACTACTCAATACTCGCATTTGAATCATCATTGGCAAATCCTTTACATATGAAAATGTACTTACAGACTGTAAGTCAGAAGCACCAGATTGTCCTTTCAAAGTTGGAACTGCCCCACTTTATAGAAGCAGCAGTTGTGGCACAGACGCATTGTAGGCTACTCTCACAGGAAACAGTCCTTGTCCTCCGCAAAATGCGCTGCACACATCTGAATATTAGGGTTGAACTGTTCTGGAACAGTGTTGTAAATACAACTTAACCACAGATTTTTAGTTGTGTCCTCTTTTGGAAGGGCAAACAAAGTATTTTCTCTTTCACAACGAAACTGCGTCTCACAACATGGCACCAGCAGCAACATCCAGAATAAAAGTTACACCTTCTTTCTTTATGTGAACATTTGGGCAGCGTTATGCAAATCTTCCCACATCGTGACGTAGACATGTGGGGGCGTGTTAGAACGAGCCGTTTTAGGAGGGCGTGGTTGACTCTTAACTTTTATAAAGAATATCTCTTTGGATTTGAGACTTTAGTCTTTGCAACTTTACAGATCTTCTTCATGCACCAAGAGCTTATAACACTCAAGAGAGAAAGGAAAAATTTGAATCCTTTAAAGTCAGCATGAAACGGAAGTAACAATTGTCTTTTTTTTTCTCTACTATGACGTCTATCTGAGTGAAACGGCATCTGAAATGAGAGGACAGGACACTGCTTGAATGACTGACTGAGCGCGTCCTCCATCAGGTTAAGTCATATTCATAAAAAAAAATAGTTTGCGATGTCCTAACAGTAATGTTGTGGTAGTATCCTAATATCCTTTAAATTTTTAAGGGTAGTGTACTCCCCCATGGCTTGCGTCAGAACTGGTCAATGCATTAATAAAGTGAAGCATCAGCTCTACTAGAGAAGCTAGCTCACTAGCTCCACTAGAGAAGATGAGTCATTATTGATTAAAGATTATTAGGGCACATGAATTTAAAATAAATAAATAATGAAGTGTACGGATAAATTATTTATAATAAACACTACAGTATTCCATAAAAATCAATTTTGATTTCATGGTGACTTTAAAGTATGCTCCTTTGCCAGTCTGTGAGAGATGCTTTCAAAGTCAGCACATGGTCACTGTCTAGTGGGCTTTGTTTTCAAGTGTGCAACTCACGGCACATACAGGTATCCAGGCACCACAGTTTAAAAACCTCTGGCCTAGGTGATGACAACAAACAGGAAGTTTGTTGTCTACATTCACAACTTTTCTAAATCTGACAGTTTAATATGATTTCGACAAACTATACTGTAGATCAAACTGAAGACAGCAAAGGAGAAATGAAAACATTTTTAAAAAGATAAAAAAAAAAAAAAAAAAAAAAAAAACTCTTATTTCCTTTGCTATTAAAAACAAATGCTATCCCTGTAAAAACAGCCCTCCTAGCAGAAATAAACCTTGTCTGCCTGCGCTTAACGTCACAGTGAGTTACATAAGCTATAAAGTGGCCTTGTCAGGAAAAAATGATATTGAAGACAAAAGTTGTGTCATGATTTTTCTGTGGTGTTTTTTTAGTGGGGTATGTATGGGAAGAGGGGGCCAGTATTGTAAAAAAACGCAAGGACACCCCAGTCCCTTTTATGAAGACCTGACATTGTTCACAGTCCCCGGTGACGAACAGCCCTATCACTGTGGAGACCGAAGAGCCAGCTAGCAGTGACATCAACCGAATCGCCCTGATTTATTAATTGCATAACATGAGCTGTAGAAATTAGTCATCACAGCTATGATTTTTTTTTTTTTTAAACCAGCTTCTTAAAGGCCAACCGAGCTGGTTTTCCCAGCTTGGGAACTCAAGAGACTGGTTTGAACCACCTTACGCTGATTTTTCTTTTTAAGGCAAACCTACTTGTTTTATTCTCTTTTCACCTCTTTCCTCTTTCTGTTTCCCTCTTTGGCCTCCTAAGCGAGGCGGCCGATTCGTTCTCAGACGGCTCAGTTCTCTGCCTAGCAAAACTCTGATACTCTGAATCAGAGGGGAGCATTTAGGCTTGACCTTGTTGGCACTGCCATGGTGCCAGGCGAGCAACGTGAACCCGTTCCCTGATGTGTAGGAGCTTTGTGCTGACTGCCATCTGCATGTCAATGCCAAATACCCCCTTTGAAACTGGCAAATGGCTTCGTTTGCCCTTATAATCCTTTAAAGTGGCTGACAAAGTGCATGGATGTTTTTTTTCAAGCCACAACAAATATAGTTTTTTTAAACGTTAATCGAAGGTTTATTCAGAAAGGTGAGTTTTATTTGCGCACATGCATAAAAAAAGAATTCTGAATCACATGGCAAAGGATTCTTTGGATTGGCATGACACACTACTGAATAAACAGCAACCATAGAAACAATTTAACAGCTTAACAATATGGCCCGGCTTCATGTGTCTTTGACTTCCACTATACTAATGAAAGTGGTACTCATGGCCACATCGCCATGGCGACTGTGACATCATCAAATCAACAAATCCACTATGAAATGAGAGCCACTGATTTCTGTCTGAAGTTTACGTCATCATGATACCTAATTTTTTCCATTTCCAGACTAAACTAGTGTTTCTTTTTATAAACGTAATATAAAATTCCTTGAACTGCTAGAGCAGGTCTTGTGATGATGAGAGAGACATTATAATGAATCTGCTTGGCTTCACTTGACCATCCTAGCAAAAGAAATAGCAGGTAAAATATTTGTATAATATGAGTTTTAAAAGTTGATCATACTGGAGCTTATTTATTTTACTTGCATATGTTTTAAAAGTTTTTGATTGATTATTAATTTGTATACTGTGCATACCTTTTTGTTGCTAGATTTAAGCATGCAAAATTCTAGATTTAGTGCGATTTAGAGTAAAGACTAATTAAGAAATAAAATGAAATCAAATAATCAATACATTAAAAATATGGGTCATCATAGTATTTATTAGCTGTATTATTGATTTTTATTTTTGCAAAATAAAATAACTATTAGTAATATCGTTATAAGTTCAATTTGTAAGTTCTGTATGTCCATCACAATTATTAATATCTCTCAATACAGCTAATAATTAAGGGAGAAAATACTAAAAAAAAGAGGGAGAAAAAAGGAAAACACGTTTTTTTTTTTTTTTTTAATTATTACTACCATATTAGTTATCAGCCAGTATTAGAGACTTTTAAATTTATTGCTATTGGTTGATACTGGATATTTAATCGTTCATGTTCCTATCTTCTATATTGCCATAATTTAATGCTCAAAGTTAATCTTTAAAAACAATAGTAATATAATAAATCTCTTATATATACACAGTGGTGGCCAAATTATTAGAACACCTGGACAGACCTGAAAACATTGACCTATTTTTGCCTCCAAAACATGATTTCATTTCATAATGTTCATGAAACATGCAGATGGTTGCTCTGAACACAACAAATATCAGATGAAGTGAGTCGTACTGTTTTTATCAACATTTAACTTTAATATTTGGTATGTCCACCGTTTGCAGCGATTACAGCAGCACATTTATCTGGCATAGTGTCAGTATATTTCCTCAGAACTTCAACACTAATGTTATCCCATGCCTTCTGCAACTCAAGCCAAAGGCTTTCCTTTGAAAGTACAATAAATCTGTCCAGTTTATTTTCTAACTGGCAGTTCTGGCAATAGTTAGATGAATCAAACTTGGACTCATCAGTCCACAACAATTTATACCAATTTTCCTTTGTCCATTTCTTGTGTTCTTTTGCAAATTTGCAAATTTGTTTTTCTTTCAGTAATGGTTTCTTTACTGCTATTCTGCCAACAAGTCCTTCTCCAAGTTTCTGATTCACAGTCCTTGAAGACACTGTTGCACCATTAGTCATTGTGGTGTTGATCTCGCTACGTAGTTCATCGTGAGGGCTTTCTTCGGTCCTAAAGACTGTGAATTTTGAGATGCTTCACAGATGCTGAAAGTTGCTGAAAGTTTATTTTTTGTACCTCTCCCTTCAGATATGAATTGGTGGCATCATGGCAATTTTCTGGGACCAGCATGCAGTGTGAAAGGGGCTCTTGTGTGGAGGAATGGCCCAAAATCACACCTGAGCAATGCATACGACTAGTTTCTCCATACAAGAGACCTCCTAAAGCTGTCATTACCAACAAAGGCTTTTGTACGAAGTATTAAATAAATTTCAGTAGTTCAATACTTTTTCCCTGTATCATTCCATTTTATTACACAGAACTTAATTTCTAAACATATTTGTATTGTTTTCTTTGTATGTATGGATTACTTGGGTTGTTATGTTAATGTGGTGTGGTTTTAATTTCATGTGAACATTTAGTTACATATTTACTTATTTAATGGATGGTATGGTGACGTGTTCAATACTTATTTTATCCCCTTTTTTTTATTTAAACAAATTGTTATATTACTGCACTCACACATCCACAGGCACTCGCAGCAGAATGGGCAGTACTGTGGCCTCCTCATTCATGTTCATGATACGAGACTCCAGCAGCAGGATGATGGTGAGGCCGGTGCGAAATACAGTCAGCAGACCTGTAAAGAACATAAGATACTGATCAAATAAGGTTCAAGAAACCTGTTTGAAAACAATCATTTTCTCTTCTCTTTAGTGACACTTAAGGCGCATAAATGACACATTTCACCTCTAATAAGCAAACATGGCAGCTTGACACTTGAGGTGTTATTACCCTAGGACAAACAGGATAAAGGGGTGTAATACCATGCAGCATGATAAGATCCCAAATGGCCAATACTGAGTCCCAGCACGGCAGCGAGGTGAAGAGAGTGAGAAACCACTGCATGATGAAATGCAGAGAAGACACCCCAAGAGTCTCCTACCATCAGAGACAACAACACACTCCTGTCAACATCTACAAACAGGTCATATTTCACACAAACAAATAAATTATCTATCTTAAGCCTGAAAGCTCCAGTCTCATACTGTAATTTAATGAAAAAGAGCAACTGGCACATTTTGATAAACTTCTTCATTTTTGTGTTCCACAGTAGAAAGGAAGTCATTTAGGTTTGTTACATCATGACTGCGACTAAATAAAAGCTTTTTAATTATGGTTTAGGTATGTCGCTGCACTTTGCAATCTTTGTAAGTTAACAGTATCATATTTTCTCCTGTGCTGTGGTCTAGTAGCTCAGCTTTTTAGACAGCTGCGCTGAGTCAACACACAACGAGAAGGAAATCCCTTAAGAGTTCACCAAGCTGCACGAATGCTCTGAGGGGGCAGACAGCCACCACTTTAAAAAAAAAACAGAAGAGCTCATTTGAAAGCCCTCAGGAAAAGGTCTTTGAGACACAATGACAAATTTGTGAGCGGCATTAAATGTGCGAGAAAGGCTGTGATCTGCATAAACTCTAGACAGGGTTATTACACCTTTTCCAAAGTAAGATTCAAGCACTTTTCAAGCACTTTCATGGTACATTTTCAAGATATTATAAAATGACTGTAAAAAACATGATTTACAGTTCAAAAACAGGTTCTTTACAAATAACTGAAGTTTAAAGTAGTTTAAAGTAGTCATAAACATCACATTTCAGCCATTAAAGTTTAAACTATTTTTAATTGGATTAGTTAAAAGTAGCTATACGTTTTTATCTTAAGTTTAAACACACCCACACACAAAAGTATAAATTATTATCTTAATTTAAAGCACACACACAGACACACACACACACACACCTTACTTTGTAAATCGTTTGGATTTTTGAAGGCACATTAGCAAATTTGCATTGTTCTAAACAAAATCAGCAAATTGCCAGCTGGTGGCGCATTTGGAACACTGGACCTTGACACTGTTGTTTACTTGGCAGTCAATGGGACAGTCACAGGCCTCCCGGTTTTCATCCAAAATATCTTAAATTGTGTTCCAAAGATGAACGGAGCTTTTATGGGTTTGGAACCACATGGGGGTAAGTGATTAATGACAACATTTTCATTTTGGGGTGGAGTATACCTTTAACTACCGTGTGTAACACAGAATGTGCCTGTTTTAATATTCAGACATTTTCCTGATAAGAGTTGAGGCCAGAGTTTAAGACCTCTTCCTTAGTTTAGTAGGTTTTAGTTTTAGGTTTAGTCTTAGTTTTAGTATTGTTTTTTACTACTTTTAGATTACTTTTTAACAAACTAGTTTTGAACTTACCATTGAAAATAACATATTGATTTAAAAAAAAAAATCAAAGGGAAAAAAATCATAATGCATAAAATGTATTAAACAAACCAGAGCTTCCCAAACTGGGTTTAATGTACCAACCACAGTGGGTTTGTGAGTTGATAAAAAAAGCCAATAATTAAATAAATCATAAAAATGTGAAATAAGTTATTTAAACCCTTGAAAGCTAAAAATGTAAATAATTTATTTGTTTACACATAAACATATTTGTGACTGTCAAATGACACTGAACTGCAAACATGCGAATGTGTTGTTAACTTATTGAAAGATTAACTTAATTTCAAGTAAATATTTCTTGTCAGTACTTGATTTTTGGAATCTGATTACATAATCCAGATTATTAAATGTACATATATATATATAAAAAATTAATAGAAAAATTAATTTTATCTTAATTTCATGAGCAGAAAAATAATGTCATAATATATTTATTAACATTTTTATTGAGTGATTTTTATTCTTTTAATTTTTATTTTTTTTTAAGTGAGATTTTTTTAATTAAAAAAAAAAAAAATGTACACCATAATTCTCACCAAGTGCTGAAAGAGCAGAGGTTTCCTGTGCTTCAGGAGCTGATGAAAAACCAAAGCTTGATGCTGAATCCTTAAAATAAAATAAATGATTAAAATAGATAAAAAGTTGATTAACCAACCAATATGTAGCCATTTTCAATTATTGGCATTTGCAAAAAATATTTTTTTTTTTTAATGTCCAAAATCTCCCAACAGTTCTGTCAACAGATGTTTTTAGTGTAACTTGAGTAAACCTTTGTAAAATAAGTGTTTATTTATGTATTTTATAAACAGCTGAAGGTCTTACTTCTTCAGAGAAGAATCAAAGAGCTCTGAGAGATACTTGGGATTCTCTAACAGAGCAACCAGAGCCCAGAAAGCCTCCTCCTCAGACAGGATCATCAGGAGCACAGCAGCTATATAGGACATCCCTGAGCAAAAAACAAACCTTGAGGCATCACATACTCCCATTATGACCTGAAGGTCAAGGGCAAACTAACTAAATTAGCTCCACAGAAAAAATGCAAACTAAATTATGACCATGACATGCAATAGCAACAAAACAGCACTTGACTGCCCTCTTGAGACGAACCTCAGTATATACTGAAGTTAAAAATGTGTGACAGAACCAGTAAAAGTTCGACACAGTTCAAGCGCCAATGCCAGTGACCTCATTTGTGGAAGTAAATGCAGTTCATTACCTTGTACGTATCCAATCTGGGGATTATATCGGGCGAATGCGCTAAGAACTCTGAAAAGTTTGGCTTGGCCCTCAATAGCCTCCGCACGGTCCCCCATCAGAGTGCGATGGGTCGGAAATGACCTTCCTACAGTATAAAGACAAATATGGAACCATCAGCTGAATTACCAAAACATTTCAAACATATATACACAATAATTTCTATATACAAAAAGTTCTAGAAAGATCACATAAAAAAAGAAAAAATTTGTTGGTAATAACATGCAGTAGTTATTAAAATAAGAAGTATTTCAGGCTTTAGTAGCTCAAAAGATGGTTCCAGCAACACCAAGGATATAGATTTGCCTTGGTGCCCTTTGGGTCAAATTTTAGGCCAAATGCATTAATGAACAGTACATGTGTAAGAACAGAGGGAAAGTGTTTATGCAGCGCCCCCATGTGGTTTTCAGAATATTGGCCAAGTTTAAACAAAAACACTGCCATCTGAGCCAAATTAGTGCTTTCACCTGAAAGCCCCATTCTTTTAAAAATGAGACAGTCAACCACAGTTTTTAGCAGAAAGAAAAAAATTAACTAAATATTAAATATTAATATTTTATAAATTACTTGACAAAATGTACAGCATATATATATATATATATATATATATATATATATATATATATATATATATATACATATATACATATATACATATATATATGGAATTAAATATAGTACTTTTGTACCTAGTAAATAATAAATGCAGCCTTAGTAAACATAGAAGACTCATAAAAAATTATTAAATATTAATTATTTCAATCTTTTATTATTCCAAAGTTATTGCATTTCTTTATTTTTATTAATTCAAATAAAAAATATTCACATTAATGTAAACAAAATAGTCCAAATGAATGTATGGAGGATATCATGCAATTTCTCACGCAGGTCGAGGGCGATCTGTTTAAAGAGCGTCAGGTCAGCGCTGGGGAGATCTGACGCCTGTCCGCTGCTGATCTCATTCTCTGTGTCCACTAGAGAGGCTATAGTAGGGATGATACTGTACTCACTGACTCCTAGATCAACCAGAGGTTTACGGATCTCAGCCTGACATGCCTGAAGTAAATGATCAAAATGGGTTACTGCAAAGGAAAATGAAGTTTGCATAGTAATAAAAACACATATATTGATGGGGTTGCACCTCATAATCAAAAGAGCTGGCAGCTCGGAGACTGTCGATATTTAGAAGGCATTTCCAAACTCGTCCACGTATTGCTGGAGGAATACCAATACGAATAAACCTCTCGATCTGAAATTGGGAAAAAAAGAAAGTGATAAAAATTACTAATAAAAACAAATAGTATGCAAACCATTTTAAATGTAGTGTTGGGCAAAATGCATCATTAATAATTTTTAATTTATGAGTTGAAATTGGGGTTGGATACAAGTTCTGAGAAGTAGTTATTTTGATAAATTCAACAAAGAAAGTAATTTGTCCAACACACGGTTTGCTATAAAACATAAGTCATTAATCCTGATATGAAAAATATTTTATGGTACATGTATTTCTCTAAAGACAATTACACTTAAAAATCAATTTCTGTGAATTTCTCTTTGGGTCTGAGTTATATAGAGAAACACGCACACCTGACTTCTGCAGATAAAACTGGATCCATTCCAGTAACTGAGAAATTCACACAGTTCCTTGACTTTAACTGGATTAGGCTGAGGATAACTGAGGAAACATAGTTAAAGTGTTACACGCCAGCATATCACGCAACATAGTGTTCATTTTTGTTTACGAAAGCTGAATTCTGAACTATCAGGATTAGTAATATTTACCTGTAGTCATGACATCTGTGTTGGAGCTTCTTGTCTCTTTTCTTACTGAGAGCAAATCCGAATTCATCAAAGCCTACCGAGCTGCTCCGCCGCGACGCGCTGCTCTTCCCGCTGCTCGCGCTGCTCGCTCTCCTCAACATGATTCTCATGCAATCAGTTTGATTTCATCTGGACCCGCGTCCTTTCATCTGCGCACTGTACACTGTAACCGACGCTTGAACTCAGCGCCAAGACCAACACAATGAAACTACTCTTCAAAATAAAAGTCTCCACGCATACCGAAAAGCGTTCAAATAAATTATATTAAATTTAACACTGAAAAATATCTTATGCAACATATTTATTTTTGCATAAGATATATTATGCAACATAAAAAAACATATTATGCAACATATTTATTTTTTTAGTTATCTTTATTTCCCACAGAAATATTTATTATTACGTATCTTTTACATTCCACTGGGTGGCTGAGGCCCACTAAAGAGAAAAAAAAATAAATCAAATTTCCTCAATGATTTAAATTATATTATATTTATATAAATGAACAATAAAAATGCTTAATGATAAAAGCAAAAGGAACATTATATGAACTGTGACAACCTTTCATTTTATTCAACATTATGCAACATTTCGAACAGTATAACAAGCTATGCTGTTATGATTAACATAATGACTTGGAAATATGTCGCAGTAGTTTTATACATAAAATCAATACATAGATAAAGTGTGCCACATTTCTGAGTGATGTTTCTGATGATTTACAGGTTGACTGGAATGAGGTTCTTGAAGATCTCTGTCTGCTAAAGCACAGTTAATGTCCTGAAGAAGACTTTGCTTTAAAGTGGAAAATACCAAAAGTTTCTTTAGTTAGGGCCATTTCTGCTCCTGCATTTGCTGAGCCTGACCTTGACCTGGGCTGCTTTTCTGGTCAAAGCAAAACAAAGAGGATGCCTCCTTAACCAGGCCCTCATCTTCCTCATCCTCACTAACAGACTGAAGGTACTCTGCTGCTGGATGTTATACAGTGCACTTTCATAGAGGATTTGGATGTCATGTGATGAAGTGGATTTTTGCTTTTGGTAATTCATGACACATTTTAATTTCTCCTGGAGTCCTTATTAATGGAAACGCTGTAGATTTGACTGATTTCCCATCAGTGCTTCTCTCATATTCTGGTGGAGTAGGTTGTTCCTGCGCTTGCTGAGCCTGAAAAATTCAAGCCACTTTTCTCTTTAATCTATTTAATCTAAAATACATTAAACACACAGTAGGTGTATATATACAGGTCCTTCTCAAAAAATTTGCATATTGTGAAAAAGTTCATTATTTTCTCTTTAATCTATTTAATCTATATTATTTTAAACACAAATTAGTTTATTTCAGGTCTTTTATTGTTTTAATACTGATGATTTTGGCATACAGCTCATGAAAACCCAAAATTCCTATCTCAAAAAATTAGCATATCATGAAAAGGTTCTCTAAACGAGCTATTAACCTAATCATCTGAATCAACTAATTAACTCTAAACACCTGCAAAAGATTCCTGAGGCTTTTAAAAACTCCCAGCCTGGTTCATTACTCAAAACCGCAATCATGGGTAAGACTGCCGACCTGACTGCTGTCCAGAAGGCCATCATTGACACCCTCACGCGAGAGGGTAAGACACAGAAAGAAATTTCTGAACGAATAGGCTGTTCCCAGAGTGCTGTATCAAGCACCTCAGTGGGAAGTCTGTTGGGAAGGAAAAAGTGTGGCAAAAAACGCTGCACAACGAGAAGAGGTGACCGGACCCTGAGGAAGATTGTGGAGAAGGACCGATTCCAGACCTTGGGGGACCTGCGGAAGCATGTGGACTGAGTCTGGAGTAGAAACATCCAGAGCCACCGTGCACAGGCGTGTGTTTTTGAACCAGAAACAGCGGCAGAAGCGCCTGACCTTGGCTACAGAGAAGCAGCACTGGACTGTTGCTCAGTGGTCCAAAGTACTTTTTTTTTCGGATGAAAGCAAATTTTGCATGTCATTCGGAAATCAAGGTGCCAGAGTCTGGAGGAAGACTGGGGAGAAGGAAATACCAAAATGCCTGAAGTCCAGTGTCAAGTACCCACAGTCAGTGATGGTCTGGGGTGCCATGTCAGCTGCTGGTGTTGGTCCACTGTGTTTTTATCAAGGGCAGGGTCAATGCAGCTAGCTATCAGGAGATTTTGGAGCACTTCATGCTTCCATCAGCTGAAAAGCTTTATGGAGATGAAGATTTCTTTTTTCAGCTCGACCTGGCACCTGCTCACAGTGCCAAAACCACTGGTAAATGGTTTACTGACCATGGGTATTACTGTGCTCAATTGGCCTGCCAACTCTCCTGACCTGAACCCCATAGAGAATCTGTGGGATATTGTGAAGAGAAAGTTGAGAGACGCAAGACTCAACACTCTGGATGAGCTTAAGGCCGCTATCGAAGCATCCTGGGCCTCCATAACACCTCAGCAGTGCCACAGGCTGATTGCCTCCATGCCACGCCGGACAAGAGCAGTCATTTCTGCAAAAGGATTCCCGACCAAGTATTGAGTGCATAACTGAACATAATTATTTGAAGGTTGACTTTTTTTGTATTAAAACACTGCTTTTCTTTTATTGGTCGGATGAAATATGCTAATTTTTTGAGATAGGAATTTTGGGTTTTCATGAGCTGTATGCCAAAATCATCAGTATTAAAACAATAAAAGACCTGAAATATTTCAGTTGGTGTGCAATGAATCTAAAATATATGAAAGTTTAATTTTTATCATTACATTATGGAAAATAATGAACTTTTTCACAATATGCTAATTTTTTGAGAAGGACCTGTATATATATATATATATAAAAAAAAAAAGTTGATACACAAAAAAAGGTTTCCACAATTGTGCTGTGTGGAGTAAACAAAATAAAATAGATCACTGTTTGGGTGTGTGTGTGTGTGTTAAGTAGACGTGAACTTAATATATTCCCCTCAGAGCTGGACAGGAATGTCGTGACGAACTGTGATAGTTGACATCTGTGAATATGAGAAAAGTTTGTTTGAAAGAAATACTCATGCAAATTTTACTCGTTTTAAAATTAGAGATTAGAAACAATATACCATTTAAACTGCGGTGCATACTGTACATGACTGAATTTATGCTCGTCACCATTTCTAAACCTAGTTCATCTAACAACATATACAGTCACTTCAGTAACAGTATATTTGAATCACTTCAACTAAAAGCATAAGAAACAAAATACGTTACAAATAAGCAAACAAGAAAAAAAAAACAAGCTAACCCCAGAGGAAGAAATGCATCCAGACTGGCAGGACTGTTCCTGAGAGGGACAATGACCACAGTCACCGTGTAAGATGCCATTGGAGTTGCAAAGGAAAGCAAAGCTTTATATTTCAGGAGACAAGAAGAGAAGCAGGGACAAAGAAAGAGAGAATAGAATAACAGGGGCTGATGTTTCTGAAACCCCACCCTAGTACAGAGACACTGAAGTGTACAGCTACTAATAAAGAACGACAGAAACCTTCACAGATGCAAACAGTAAAACTGTATTAAAATCACTTTCCACATTGAACAAATGTAAACTGGCATTTAACAATAACACATAAAACTGCTTTAACATAAAACACTTTAAGTTGCATCACAGAACAACCTCTTAAACATTCAAATGTCAATACAAAAACAATGTAAAAACAGCTCAAACCTGTTAAATGAGGAGATCTTTAGGTAATTTAATTTTAGATATTTTAAATGATTTTAACTTTAACAATGAATATTTTATCCTTCATTATCAGCCGTCCACCCATCATTTGTCCTTCTCTCTGTCTGTGGCGGTCTCCTCATTGAGTGGGTATGGTGTGAGGTCCAGGGTGAGCAGACGGCTAAACATGCATTCGTCAAACTGTGACCACAAGCAGGCAAAAAAGAAAAAAAAAAAGAAAAATTTGCATGACAAATGAGACAATTAAGATCTGAATAAGATGAATCAAAAATGACATCTTTAATTTTTTTTTTTTTAAATAAACTTGAAAAACTGATTTTTATAAATATTATAATAAAATATTATTTCCATTATTATGTTAATATTTTGTTGGATTTCCCTGATTTTTTTTTTTTTTATGCAAGAAAATAATGTTCAGTTTTAAAGTAGTTCATACAATACCTTTCAAAATTTGGGGGATGTTTTGAGGAATTCATTTAATCTAGCAAGGGTACATCAAATTAATAAAACGTTAAAACAGACATTTATAATATTACATTTCAAATAAATTATGTTCCTTTGAACTTGCAATTCAATGGCTGCTGAAAATTCTGCTTTGCCACAGGAATACATTTTAAAATACATCAAAATAGAAAACATGCATATTAAATTAATGGATCCGTCTACAGTAGTAGATACAGTGGTGTGAAAAAGTGTTGGCCCCCTTCCTGATTTCTTATTTTTTGGCATGTTTGTCACACTTTAATGTTTCAGATCAAACAAATTTAAATATCAATAAAAGATAACACAAGTAAACACAACATGCAGTTTTTAAATGAAGGTTTTTATTATTAAGGGAAAACAAAATCCAAAACTACATGGCCCTGTGTGAAGAAGTGTTTGCCCCCCTGTTAAAACTGTGGTTTATCACACCTGAGTTTCTCTAGCCACACCCAGGCCTGATTACTGCCACACCTGTTCACAATCAAGGAATCTCTTAAATAGGACCTGCCTGACAAAGTGAAGTAGACCAAAAGATCCTCAAAAGCTAGACATCATGACAAGATCCAAAGAAATTCAGAAACAAATGAGAGAGAAAGTAACTGAGATCTATCAGTCTGGAAAAGGTTATAAAGCCATTTCTAAAGCTTTGGGACTCCAGTGAACCACAGTGAGAGCCATTATTCACAAAAGGGCAAAAACATGGAACAGTGGAGAACCTTCCCAGGAATGGCTGGCCAACCAAAATTACCCCAAAGAGCACAGCGACGACTCATCCAGCGGATCATCCAAGACCCCACAACAAACATCCAAAGAACTGCAGGCCTCACTTGCCTCAGTTAAGGTGGGTGTTCATGACTTCAGCATAAGATAGAGACTGGGCAAAAATGGTCTGCATGGCAGCGTTCCAAGACGAAACCTGCTGCTGAGCAAAAAGAACATAAAGGCTCATCTCAGTTTTGCCAGAAAACATCTTGATGATCCCCAAGACTTTTGGGAAAAACTCTGTGGACTGAGACAAAAGTTGAACTTTTTGGAAGGTGTGGGTCCCATTACATCTGGCGTAAAAGTAACACCGCATTTCAGAAAAAGAACATCATACCAACAGTAAAATATGGTGGTGGTAGTGTGATGGTCTGGGGCTGTTTTTGCTGCTTCAGGACCTGGAAGACTTGCTGTGATAAATGGAACCATGAATTCTGCTGTTTACCAAAAAATCCTGAAGGAGAATGTCCGGCCATCTGTTTGTGACCTCAAGCTGAAGCGAACTTGGGTTCTGCAGCAGGACAATGATTCAAAACACACCAGCAAGTCCACCTCTGAATGGCGGAACTTGGGTTCTGCAGCAGGACAATGATTCAAAACAATATGTAGGGCTGTCAAATGATTAATCACGATTAATCACATCCAAAAATAAAAGTTTTGTTTACATTATGTGTGTATACTGTGTATATTTATTATGTATATATAAATACACACACATGCATGTATATATTTAAGAAGAATATGTTATGTTTCTATATTAAATATATTTATATATAAATAAAATATAAGAATATAAATATAATGATCTATGTAAATATTTTCTAAATATATAATTTAATGTGTGTGTATTTATATATACATAATAAATATACCCTGTACACATTCATATATTATGTAAACAAAACTTTTATTTTGGATGTGATTAATCGTGAGGATCATTTGACAGGGGTATCTTTGACTAATATTTAAATTTGTTTAATGATCTGAAACATTAAAGTGTGACAAACATGCAAAAAAATAAGAAATCAGGAAGGGGGACAACAATTTTTAAGACCACTGTATATGCAGTCAGCAGGCAGTTGGTTTAGGGTTTTTTGGCATCTCCATGTGGTCCTGTTTGGTATTGCAACTTGACTTCTCTAAAATGTAAAAAAAAAAAAAAGAAAAAAAAAAATAAAAAAAAAAAAAGCGCTTTGCTGTTGCACTGTTCACATACTATAAAATAAATAAAAAATTATTTCATGTGCGCTTGTATGGGCTCCTTTGGTGACCTTTTGGAGTTTCTAAGTGTCCTTTTTTGGAAAGACACCTAAATATCTTGGAAAAAAAGCTTGCAGAAAATAGATTTTTGAGAATCAATCTTTAATCTTTTGGTTTACTTTGCTGGATATAGCAAATGATGACAAAAATGTTTGAAACAAGATAAATGGTCTATGCTTAATTTCAAGAAGTGTGCAAGTAATCCAAATTAATCACTGAAAAAGGGTGTGATTAATTAGACTAAAAATTGTAATCGACTGACAGCCCTAGTTTAATAGTTCACTATTATTCCAAAATGTGGAAAACTGAAATGTGTAGAATGAGCAGGTGTGTCCAAATCTTTGACAAATGTGACCCTGGACCGCACAACCAGTCATAACTGTCAATTTTTTTTGGAAATTGAGATTTATATAAACTGAAAGCTGAATAAATGAGCTGTCATTTATGTATGGTAGGATAGGACATTTTTTTGGCCGAGATACAGCTATTTGAAAATCTGGAATCCGAGGGTGCCAAAAAAAAAAAAAAATCCCAATATTAAGAATATCACCTTTAAAGTTGTCCAAATGAAGTTCTTAGCAATGCATATTACTAATCAAAAATTAATGTTTAATACATTTACAGTAGGAAATGTACCAAAAAAATCTTCATGTAACATTCTTTACTTAATATCCTAATGATTTTTGGCATAAAAGAAATTTATAATTTTGACCCATACAGTGTATTGTTGGCTATTGCTACAAATATACCCGTGTAACTTAAGACTGGTTTTGTTCTCCAGGGTCACAAATATTGTAAATACTGACAACAGTAAGATATGACTGCCACTGTTAATGTGTCAAAATACAGTATATTTTTATATCTGAATTGTTTACTACTATATCGATGACCTCAAAAGGTAATACACATGAACCACCTAGTCTCAAAACTTTGATTTTATGGGGTTTCTAAATTGAATTCGAGTGATAAGAATGTGATATGGAGCAAGAATGTGTGGATGTGTATACCATTGAATAGACTCCAAGAAGAGCGTCGGCCCGTGAGTAGAACTCCTCCTTCAGGGAGATCACAATGATCTGGCAGCTCTCTCTGGACATCATCCGGAAAAATCCTGTAACCTGCATAGAAACCGATGTCTCTCCATCATGGCAGACAGAGAACATCAGAACAGCACTTTATTAAAAATTGAGTCTCGTCTTACCTTGCCAATGTTTGTGTTGTCCAGGGCGGCATCTACCTCATCCAGCACAAAAAACGGGGCAGGGCGAAAGCTGAAAATTAAACAAAGATATGGTTTACAGTTTTCTCCAACAGTAAATGCATGTCTATTTATAGTCAGATATTACTTTACAATAAATTTGTCAATGGGTTTAAGTGGTTGTTCACCTGTGAATGGCAAAGACCAAAGCGAGAGCGGCGATGGCCTTCTCTCCTCCTGACAGGTTGTCCATGGCCATGAAACGTTTCCCAGGAGCCACACAGTTATAGTTGATGCCATCCAGGTAGGGCTCATTTGGATTCTCAGCACTTAGAATAGCCTAAATGACGTGTGCATACAAACAAAGTGTGAAACAACAATAAAATGAATGAACAAGTTACTGAATGAATGAGTAAGAGTCAAGTTTGGACCTGAGCGCTGGCGTTCCTGCAGAGTTTCTTGTAGATCTGGTCGATAACGACGGACACGTGTTCAAAGCACTGGCTGAAGAGATGGAAGCGTTTGGACTTCACTTGCTCAAACTCCTGACTGCATTTCTTAGTGGTGTGTGTGCTGGTCTCAAATGCTGATTTATAGAGGGTTTATGATTATTAAGGGGTAAAAGCACACAAACATGATCATGGGTTTGTCAATGATTTGTTGAAACAACAAACTTAAGCTGAAATCAGTGTTATTATATTTAATGATTGTTAACACTGAACCAAAATCTTCCAATAGTTATTATTATACAACACTTGCTAAATGAGAGTGGAATGCAATTACTATTTTTATTTTGAAGTAGTAAACTACTACTTTAGTTTACTACAAAATATAAAAGATAAACCACTTTTTCTTCTTTTTAAATTGTAATAAGCATAATTTAAAAACGAAACAAGTCTGTTCTATTCTACAAAATGTCAAATAATTACAATACTGCAATTGAGAAAATGTTTAACTTAGGTCAAATTTTAGATTGATTTGTCATTAACTTCTAGGGCTGCAAGATTAATTGAATGCGATAGTCATACGCATCTAGTCAGTAAAGCCGGTAGTAAATCTCCATCATGTGCTTTCAGACGGAGAGGAGTTTTTTATACAGAGCCGTAGTTTTCTGTGAAGATACTACACAATATTATGTTAATTTTTTTAGTTGCAGACCATTTTTTATCGCGATATTGTGATATAAGATATTGTTCTACAATAATGACAGCTGTTTGCGTAGCTTCTCAGTGAACTACGGCTCTGTGTAGTAAATGCTGCTCCATCTGAAAACATGTTGCTAAAGGTGGTATTTTCACATGTTTTTACTCCAAACTCACTTCATAACGTCAGTAGGGCAGTCAGTCTCTGTGAAATGATGTGGCTACTTAAACAGAATAAGTCATGCAACATATTTCATAGTATTTTAAGCAGTGAAAAAGGCCATGTCGATTAGCATTGCATTATTATATACTTATATAATGAAAGAATAATTATAATAAGAACTCAAACCATATATTGTCGTAGTCTTGTGCTTATTAGTCATGTTGAATCAGAGAAAGCAGTGCAATCTTCTGTTTATTCAGCTACCACTATAGGGATTTCCTGGATTACTTCTGCAGGGCATATTTGGAGTTTCCGCTCAAGAGCACCCTCTGGCCTTCGGATGGAGAAAATACTACTACTCACAGAACCGTGCTTCACTGACAAGATGCGCATGACTATTGTATCTATTGTTTTGTCTTGTCTTGGATTTTATTTGGATTTTTCTTGAATGATATTATGTTCATGATTTTTTTTGTTTTTGTCTGAGCACAGATGAACCAAACCGTATGTCACAGGACAGATCACAGTCTAAGAGACCTAACTTCAGTCTTCAATTTTAGTAGTCCACACCCTGATAGAAAAATGTGCATATATTTGTCCCTTACCATCCATGACTTCCCGAAAGCTGTCCTTCACCTCTCTGATCTTCTCTAGAGCTTTCAGGTTGGGAGCTCTGGACATCATGATCATGGACTCCAAAGAGGAGACGCCCTCTTTGAGCTTCTCCAACTCAGCTTCCACTTCACTCTCTTCAGTGAGGGCCTACATACACGTAATAAAATCCAAAACAACCCTCCCACAAAAGAATGACCATGAGTGACAGTTTTAGTGTCATGTTTTCACCTTAAGGCCACTGTCCAGTGTTGAATAATCAAACACCATCTGCGCCTCTCGTTCATAAATGTCCAGAGTGCTGACGCTCTGAGACTCTGAGTCCAGCTGCAATAAAGTTTGAGTACACTTAACAGCAGAATAACAAAATAATAATAGGGAATAATCTGTGCTGCCTTGCTTCAAGTAGATTTGACCCTCTGTTCGCACCTGTATGTCACTGATGTCATCTAGTGCTCCAGAGATCAGTGTCAACGGGAGGCCGTCTATCTTGCAGGACAGCAGCAGATTGTGTTTGCTCAGTCTCAGCTGTTCCAGAGCCGCCTCAGTGCAGATGGTTTCCTTCTGAAGCTTCACCAGCACCTTCCGACAAACACAAGCAATACAATTTATTAATAAGTGAAATAAAAACAACAAAGGTCTAAGCATTGTTTTGCAGATCAACCATTATCATGCCTACTTGGATTTCTCCTGGAGGCCTTTAAGAGTCTTGTCAAGCTCGGTCTTGGCATCTTTAACTGAAGTTGTCTTTTCTGACAGCTGGTTGTTCAGCTCGATGAGATTAGATTGCGTCTCCTCCACAGCTATCAAAAGTCTGTCTTCCACCTGGTGGAGATGTGGGAAACAGACAGTAGTACTTCAAATACTAAAAGTACAAACATGTCAGAACCATTTTATATATCCAGTCCAACATGACACAATTCCCATAATTTCTTGTTTCTCTGAAAATAAAGTGAAATAAATGAGTTTGCCTCTTTCAAGCTGATAACAACATTCTCCTCTTTTCTTATGGTCTCTTCTATCTTCTTCATCTGTTTGACAAGTTTCTCCAGCTGAGCCTGTTCGTACTCTATCTGGGTACTTAGACGGGTGTGCTGGGACTCAAACTGCAGGCTGGACAGTCAGGAGAATTAATGAGCTAGAATTAGTTTGCATTATATTTCATGCTATATTGTATAAATGCATACATGGCCAAAGCTACCGTATTTTCCGGACTCTAAGTCACACTTTTTTTCATAGTTTGGCTGGTCCTGCGACTTATAGTCAGGTGCGACTTATTTATCAAAATGAATTTGACATGAACCAAGAGAAAACATTACCGTCTACAGCTGCGAATGGGCACTCTATGCTGCTCAGTGCTCTTGTAACATAGCCCTGAAAACATTAACTGAAAACAACTGAAAACTGTTAACTGAAATATTAAATTAAAGACAACTGAGAAAGACTGAATGCAAACAAAATGCCCCCAAAAAGAAAATCCTATTCTGCAGATTACAAACTGCAGGTAGTAAAATATGCAGCCGATCTGATAGGTTACAGGAGCACTGAGCAGCATAGAGCGCCCTCTCGCGGCTGTAGACGGTAATGTTTTTGCTTAGTTCTTGGTTCTAAATAAATGCGACTTATAGTCCAGTGCGACTTATGTTTTTTTCCTCGTCATGACGTATTTTTGGACTGATGCGACTTATACTAAGGTGCGACTTATAGTCTGAAAAATATGGTATATTATGAACAGGCTCTATTTATGCAGATCTTACCGCTTCTTCTCGAGCTCCTGCTGCATTCGGAGATAATCCTGCTCATACTCACGGATATCAGCCACACCAATCTCTGTGCAGAAGTCCGCAAACACAACATCCTCCAACTAAGATGAAGGAAAAACAGAACCATATATGAAGGAAAGATAAATTAAGATAACACTTAAGATTGACTAATTTTATAGAGACTGCACTTCCAAAGATGAATTTGGAGCCAAGTTTATAATGTTTATAATGTAATGTATTCCTGTGATGGCAAAGCTGAATTTTCAGCGGGCATTACTCCAGTTTTCAGTGTCGCATGATCCTTTCAAGTAAATATTGAAATATCCAAAATACTGTAAAATTATCACCATTTCATAGCCATTTGGTGTACATCTGTGCCACCTTGCTGTCATTATTGGCATGAATCACTGAAAAGCCTATACTGGTCCTTCACTGAAAGATTTTTCCAGCGCTTGAAAACAATTATAAAACTCATTGATATTTCCAGGTTTCCATGACCATAGAACACTGCAAGAGATGATGTTACACTTAAATGAAATGACCTGATTAATTTTGTCTCTGACGGCCTTCATCTGATTATCCTTTAGTTCTACACTCTCAGTCTGTATCTCAATCTGGGCCTCGAGGTTGGAGAGCTCACTTCTGAGTTTGGAAATCTCCTGTAGTTCACACACACACAAACAGCTTACATAAGAGTATCAGAGCGGTTTAAGTCATGATAAAAGTATAGAGAGAAAGTGTGTGACTTGCAGCCTGGCAAGCTGGGATGCTCTTCTTGCGTATGGAGTCCAGTTCTGAGTTGGAGTATTTGAGGCGAGTCTGGTTTCCCTGAGACTGAGCCATGATCTGTTTTAGATCCACTTCCTTACGCTTCAGCTTCATCAGGGCCTGCACATAAATCAACAACATTAGCATACATTATGTCACAATAAACCAAAAGTTATAAATCTATTCAATACTAGTGAGAATTATTATTCAAGGTAGCCCCGCCCACAATGAAATCTCATTGGTCCAAAATATTGCTCCATACAGCTACATATTAAACATCCAGCACACTCTTACTGGCAGTTACTTTTTTCGGTAATATCTGCGGTCACACATTTCTATTAGTAATCCAAGACACTTACACGCAACTCAGACGACAGTTGATCCTTCTCTTCCTTCAGCTTGTTCATATCCTTCTCCTCCCAGCGTCGAGCTTTACTGCGCAGGTCCAAGGAGCCTCCTGAAATCACCCCAGACTTGCGAAACAAGGTGCCATCAAGAGCCACCGTCTGAAGAAGACATTTTACACATGTAACATGCCATAAGTTTAGAATCAAAAACAGTCAATATGATTGGCCTAAAATGTTGGTGATCTGGTGGCATGCACTCACCTGAAGGCGCTCAGGGCCGTCAAAAGCAATGCGACGGGCATCTTTCAGAGTCTCACAAACCAAGGAGTTCCCACATACATATTGGATCACCCTCTTAAGCTGAGGGGCACTTTGAGCGCACTGAACCACATCCACCACCAACTTAGCTCCCTGCACTTCTCTCAGACGCTCGTTCAGAGGACGCACCTGATGCGCATATGGGGAAAGAACACTCTTTGCTAACGGAACCATATAAAAAAAAAATGTGGTGATAGAAATTTGACATCCCTAAATAAAAATGCTAATAAAAATAAAAGCATAATTACTCATTTTGAAGGGCTTTCACTGATCACTTACATCTATATAGTCAATAGGAAGGAATGTCTCTGGCTCGGCTCTTTCTTCTTTCAGAAATCGGATGCAGTCATGAGCCACTTTCGCAGATGTGACAACAATAGCGTTCATGTTCTTGCCAAACACCTTGGTGACAGCGACCTGGTATTTCTTGTGGATGGGCTGACACAAATCCACTAGACGGCCATACTGAAAAGAGTTAAGAAACCAGCAGCAGATATTTTTTGATCCAATGCCAAAAGATGCATAAAACTATAATATCTGTAGCTGAGGTGCACTACAGTTCGAAGACTAGGGCAGCAAGATGGGTTTTGTTTTAATGTTTAAATTTAATGTTAAATTTTTTCATAGGTTAGTACATAGGTAAGGCTCTGCACTCAGTTTGTGATATTCCCGTTATACTGTATTTTAGAGTAAACAGTAGGGAGGCAACGATACAGTTAGCCCACGGTTCAATAAATACCTCTTTTTTTAACCACAGGGTTTTTTTTTGCACTAATTTAAAGCTCCAATACACTTCTGTATACAGTATAAAACAGATTATCATTTGTCTACTTCAATATTTTTATGAATTGGGCACGCAGCAAATCCACATATGAATTAAAGAGAAAAAAAACAGCTCAGAACGCTCCAGGAAATCCCTAATATGGACAAAAGCATCCAGCTATATCTGTAACTGAATAAATGAAGATAGAAACGCTTTGAATTGACTTTCAAAGAGAACATCAAGACAAACACTCCACTGGGACAATTTTTTTGTTTATCCGTGTTCTTAAAACCACCATCGGGTATTTTAATAATTAATAATCCATTGCTAAACGACATAGCCTTTATTACGGTATAGAATATATTTCTGCGTCATTCTGTGATAAGAAGCCACATCAGATCAGGACGGAACAGACACACAAACAGACCCCAAAGAGAAACAGAACACACAGAAACGTTAAAAATATATAAAAGCGCTGTGATTGGTCTAACTCTTCATCTTTTTCTGTTGCTTGTTTTGAATACTGTTCGTGGACAAAGGCATCACCAAGTTTTTGCATAGTTTAGAGCAGGGGTTCCCAAACTTTTCCATTCCACGACCCACCTAGACAAGCATAATCCATTTCACGACCCACCAAAATATTTGAGATCAAAAAACAATTGACATTAAAGCTGCAAGCTTTAAATCTGAAAACTCAAGATCTTTGTAATTTAACATCACAAAAGGCTTTAGATTACACTGACCAAATCTGGTTTTGATATGAATTAATCTCTAGGAGGAGTTCGTTAAAATACAACACTTTGCCAAAATATATCAAAATAACCGACTTCCTGTTGGGTTTTGGATTTTGCACCAAGAGACTTTTTTCCTAGGTATTGTTGTGTTCCATGTGTGTACCGATTTTCGTACATGTATGTGAAACATAGCGGGTATATAACATAACTCCATGTTTTAAATCACTGACTTAATTGAGATTCAAAAGAAAATTTTGCACTTTTTTTTTCAGACCCACAGTTTGAAAACCCCCGATTTAGAGTGAAAAATCGTACCAGCGTACTTTGGGGTCAAAATATATAGCCGCTATGCAAAATTCATACAGGTTGGCAGGTCTGGAAATGGAAACTTTGTCACAAATGTCAGATAACAGATCTAATCTGCTTAATTGAACTAGGGGTCTGTGTAAGTTGACTGTTCCAGTACCACTGTATCAGGATAGAGTCTCCTGAGGCTTTCCAGGACCTCATCACGTCTCTGCTGTCGTCGGTTCTCTTGGCTGTCCAGACGAGCGTTCTGCAGCTTGGTCAGCACCTGGGCAAGCTCCTCATTCACCTCCTCCATTCGCACCCGGCCCCTTGCCAGCTCCTCTGCCAGCTGCTCCTCCTGCTGCCGCTGCTCCTCAAGACCTTTCCTTCAAAAAAAAAATAAATGAATAAAGTGACTCCGACAGCTCCACTGAATCATCAAAAAAAAAAAAAAAAGAATTTAGTTACTGCAATATTCTGTCAATTAAAAAAAACAAACAAACAAAAAAAAAAAACCACACTTGTTGCAAGGTGTAAAATGTCAGCTCTTAATGCAGAGGTACATGAGGTAGTCAAACCTAGTAGTGTTGACAAACTCCTCCAGCTTCTCTGCCCTTCGGCTGAAATCTTCCAACCGAGTCTGAGTGTGTTTAATATTTGCCTGCAAACAATCATTTATATCCTAATGTTAAAAATTACACCCAAGGCCATTTTCCTATTTTTTGCCATTTTTGTGTGTAGGCTATTTTTTATACATCTTTGTGATGTGGCAGAAAGACTGAAGCCTACCTGTATCTCACTTTTCCTCCTCAGGTCAAACTGGAGCTTCTCGCAGTCTGCTTTAACCTCCCAGTGCAGCTTCTCTGCACTTTGGTTTAGAACGGCTCCCTTTTTTCTGGCCAGCTCTTTGAGTTCCTTGTACCGCTCCATCTGCATCAAGAGTGTAACGTTTATATAAAATATCTAAATGTTTAGTCAACCTATTCAAAATCAGCCCTAATGACACTTAAATTTCAAATGAAAACAGTTTCTGCTATTAAAACATTTCTACTCTGCTGACACAATCAATGCTATGGCAATGAGGAAAAAATAAATTAACCATTCATGTCACTTTCTACCATTCAATACAACCTCAACAGACAGAATTCAGTCCCACTCCACTTTATTTCAGTGATTATTATTTTCCACTGCAATTATGTTGTCTTCGTAGAGATCCTGTTCACAAAACATAAATTTTAACTAGGGATGCACCAATAGGATGTTTTTTGGCCGATACCGATTTTGGTCAATTGCATAAAGCAGGGGTTAAAACGGAGAGGAAAAAAAAAAAAAAAATTAAAAAAAAAAAAAAAAAAACCTTAATAAAGAAGGGGTTAAAAGGATTGGTATTTGAAAGTTTCTGTTCCTGCGTTCCTCTGTATTATTACCATTCCGAAACCGGTTTGAGTAGAAAAATACCAATTAACGTTATTTTTTTAAAACTTTTTCTTTGCCTATAATAACATTAATATTTTAATTAAAATAAATAATTATCTAATGTAGGCTCTTAAGGTTGTCCTCTATAGTTGCAAGCCAAAACGAATTTAAAAGCGAAAGTGAAGCCTACCTCTCTCATTCTGCACAAATCCAAAAGTTTCCATATTCAAAAAGTATCTGGATGCTAAAGTATCGCTTATTATGTGAACTATAGGCTTTGTTCTTCACTTGCATTATAGATGTAAAACATCATCCTTCACATACAGGCTATATCAGCAGTGAGGCGCTGGTCATGCTGAACGGCACAGACCGTACTACGGACTATATATAAATTGAGCAGTGTAATTTATGCATCTTTAACCATTTTATTGTGATAATGAACAGGCTGCTACTTGCAAGTTAGCAAAAATATGTTCTGTGCGTGCGAGTCGCCGACACGATTCAAATCTGTAAAGCTTTTGCAAAATAAAGAAAACTGCTTTCTGCCATCTAGGTCTCCTTTCCGTAAACTTCAAAGCATGTTACAATTATCCAAAACTCAGCACAAAATTCTCTTTTGTTTTGTCAATCTGTTAATGATTTAAGTGAAATATTTTGTGTATAGGCCTATATATTCATTTTTATGTAGCATATAGTTTTATTCTGTTTTCTCCATTCACAGAAATACTGCAGGTGCGTGATGTGACCTTGTGTGAATCCGTGTTCTACACTGGTTTCAAATGCACAAAAAGCTGCATATAACCTGCCATTCATTTCCACTTAAATGTAGGCCTACTGCATGGCGGTTTGTGACATATCCTCAGATAAACTTAACATCGGGGCACTGCCATTGCAACTTACCGATGATGAGTTTACAGCTGAGCGCACTGGATGCATCAGCGTCACATTTGCATGCCGTGCTCTGACAAACTAAATTTTGTACAGATTTTAATTTTTTTGGCAAGTATTTAATTATTTTGCCCAGAGAAAAACGTTGGCTTATACAACAGACATGCAACTCATTGTCTCGATGCAGTTAATTAATAAACACTGGTATTGGCCCTTTTCATGCCATTTCTGATATGCCGATGGCTTTAAAAAAAAAAAAAAAAAAAAGCCCGATAAGTATCGGCAGCAGATACATCACTGCATCCCTAATTTTAACCTGGTACTCCTCTAGCTGCACTCCATCTCCTCTTTGAGCCGCCTCTTCCTCCAGCTGTCTCTCAGAGGCCTTCCAGGTCTTCTCCAGCTCAGCCAGCTCGCTCCTTAGCTCCTGCAGCTCCTGCTCCTTTTTGGCTTGCTGACTTTGGTTCTTCTGAAGCGATCTACGAGCCTCCTCCACTTTTTGCTCGTGGTGGGAGGTGTTCACTTTAGCTTTGATGTACTGAGGCCTCTGCTGATTGAGGATCTGCTCCTGAGATCTGGGAGAAACATTATAGATAGAGACTAATGTGTATATATGCATGTTATGTTTTTATTGTTTTAGTTAGCTTGTATTCAAGTAATTTTTACCTAACCAAAATAACCCAACTGCAGTTTGATTGAGATTAATTGGAATGCACAATGAAAAAACATTTTTAGAAAATGGTTAAAAATGGAGTTATCGGTTTTTACAAATGAACTACACACACAAGATTATTTTTAACAAATACATAATTGTATAAATATGAATATTTTTATTTGATAATTGTTTTAATAGTTATTAATCAAAATAAATAGTACAATTATATCTCTCTACTGTGTGTGTTTATCAAAATGCATTGCCGGTGACTCAAACCTGATCTCCTTCTCCAACTGCTGAAGTTCTCGATTCATGCGCCCATGTTCTTTCTTCTGACCCTTCACAGTTTGTTCATAGACGTCCAGGCTGTTCTTCTGCTGCGCTGCAGCATCCTGCATGTCCCGCAGTGATTCTGACTGTGCGTCTATCTTTTTCTCATTGTGGAAAAGCTGAAAGAGGGTCAGCTGGAGTTTGTCTTCTCTGTGTTCATCCACCAGCGCCTGATATTTTTCCGCCTGACAAGATTGAGACAAATACATCGTCAAGAGGATGTTAACATTTTGTCATCTGACAGGTCTTTAGTTGAATACCTCAGTCTTATCTTTGAATACTTGTTTCTTCTCAGCTGTAGCTGCTTTCTTCCTGTTAAAGTGGAACTGGGTGTCCTCTTTGGCTTTCTGCAGGGCCACCAGCTTGGCATCATACTCCGCGCTCAGCTCTCCGGAGCTGCTGATTCGTTCAAACATCTTTGTTCGTTCTTTGGCATTCATCATGGCAATTGACTCCACAGCACCCTGATGATCAGTGCAAGAATAAATATTAGCCTTATAAATTATCATAAAGACCGATAACCAAATGCTACACATTTGTTGACCACTGAAGCACCTGATACACCAGACAATTCTTTGCTTTCACCACAATGCCAATCTTCTCCAGCTCTCCAGTGTACTTTGCCAAAGTGACCTGTCTACCATTCACACGATACTCAGAAGATTCCCCTACAGAAAATGAATCATACCAAAAGAAAACAATTAAATATGATCAATCATATACTTTAGCCTGAGCTCGATCACGCTCACCTGAAATGCACCTGCTGAAGATAATTTCTTCATCATTGTCTCCACAGTATATCATGCTCACGCTGGCGAAGGTGGACGAGGGTTTGCCGATGTGTGCACCGTGGATGAGATCCCTGGTGTGTTTGACACGAAGATTCACTGCTCTCTCTCCCATCACAAACCCAAGAGCATCCATGACATTAGATTTGCCTGAAAAAAAAAAAAAAAAAAAAAAAAAAAAAAAAAAACACAATAATAATTGTAATCAATACCGATGATGCCTCCTAAACATTTTAGCATGCAAAACATCTACACTATTCTTATTTTTCTTGCTATATTTGACTAGACCAGTATACAATTCAAAATACAATACTATATATAACGTTACACGTTATATCAATAATGCTGCATCTTATATTCCTGATATTTATTAAAAACGGCTTTAAGACGTTTTGGCGCCATTAATATTATTAAAATGTATTTCATTGCAGTCTTTCCCACTCAAGAACGTTAATGTCTTTAGATTTGCCAAAATCTATACACAGTAATAACGTAAAAACAGACATAAAATACAATTAATAGACAGATAATGACACCAACTAAGTAACTTGAACTTAAATATAACGTTAGGCATTTTGGACATTTTTCTTCAAAACTGTATGCAGCACGTTAACCATCTAACGTTACATAATGTAGGTTACTTAGCAAATTTACTAATAACTTGATTAATTTTGCGCTAGCGATATACAGTAGCGCACGGTTTTATAAGATTAGCCACGCAAATTAGCTTAATTACCAACTTACCTGATCCATTAGTGCCAATTATGCAATTAAACCTTTTAAATGGGCCAATAGTTTGTTTTCCTCGCCAGGACTTAAAATTTTCGACGTCTAACTGTTTTAAGAAACCCATGTTTCTTTTGTGGATGAGCCAGATAACTTCTTTACGCAAAGAAAGCTGCTGACAGAAGAAAGGTTAAGGCGGGAAACCTGCGTCATACTGCTGAATCTGCCGATTCGAAAATCACCTCAAAGAAAAATAAAAAATTTAGAGGCACTTAATTCTTCCAAAAATAAAAATCTAGCAAGTAATAATATCGCAAATATACATCTTGGATAAATTCAGATTACAACTCAAAGTTTTATAATCAAACAATTTATAAATGTACATGTAAGTGCATATTCTGAAATTTGTATCTTGATATAACACAATGTATTCAAAAAGAAATAGTAAAATACGTTTTTGATTTAAAACGTACAATAAAATAAATCAATGTATTTTTAAAACTATACTGTGAGGCAAAATAGTAATAAAATAATTGTGAAAGGGCAATATTTTGTCACCATTTAATGGCAAAATATGTTTTTATTCAAAGTAACTACTCCAGCAAAGGGTGTCTGAGACCTTTATTGAACCTTCAATACATTTCTCTCAATAAGGGTGATTACAAACATATTCCATAATGTATTTGAGACCAAAAGCCAGGTCTCCTCTGCAGTGGGGACTATCTGGTTGGCAGGCAGCAGGAAACCGTAGAAGCCTGTATCACGCAACTCAAAGGCAAAGGAATATTGGATGCCAATATTGTAGGTCCAATCAATGCTTCCACCACGCTTCCAAGGGGGTCACTGGAATCAAAAAACCTGCTCAACAAATCCTCAGACTCCAAAAAATTGTTAACCATTTTGCGAGCTCTGAGTATTGCGAGCTCAGGAGTCTGGATATCTACCAAAACAAAACGCCACCAACAAGTTAGTTGAACAGCACGTGACCTACATTTGTGTGAGTAAAAACATATCCATCAGTTAGTCACAATCATCAAGTAGATATCCATTTGACCAAGGACAGAGGTCACGGAGGGATCAACGCCATAGTCTGAAGCAATCTAAAGCAGAAAAGACCATTATTCCACAAATTGAAAATGATTTATTATCACATTTTTTTCCATTCATCCTACCTTGTTGGCGATCCACACAGCAGAAGCCTGGAGTGGATTCCAGCATCAACCCAGATCGCTGGTCGACTCACCCCACCTGTACTGAACTGGAATCAGTGTAAATACTTGAAACAAAACCTGTTTTCACAATCACATAATATGCACTGTATCAGACTTTTCTGGGACAAAATGAAAATTCTAAATAGCTTTCCCATGGAATTTCTAGTGATATTGATTTGATTGATACATTTTGCACAGGCTGATCATTTCAGTTCATGTTTTTGATCTGTATTTTACACACCTGCACATTGTTGATTATGACAGTGAAAGGGATGTTGTTTTTCTTGAGGAAGTCCTTGACAGCATACAGACTGGAATGAGGCACATGGATGTCAACAGGCCGTTCAGTTGAGAAGCCATGAGTCCAGAAATCCAGCTAGAGGATCACACATATATATGTGCAATAAAAACTGTTAGTGTTCAAGTGAAAACTGAAATACAGGTCCTTCTCAAAAAATTAGCATATTGTGAAAAAGTTCATTATTTTCCATAATGTAATGATAAAAATTAAACTTTCATATATTTTAGATTCATTGCACACCAACTGAAATATTTTAGGTCTTTTATGGTTTTAATACTGATGATTTTGGCATACAGCTCATGAAAACCCAAAATTCCTATCTCAAAAAATTAGCATATCATGAAAAGGTTCTCTAAACAAGCTATTAACCTAATCATCTGTATCAACTAATTAACTCTAAACACCTGCAAAAGATTCCTGAGGCTTTTAAAAACTCCCAGCCTGGTTCATTACTCAAAACCGCAATCATGGGTAAGAGGTAAACCCAGAAGAAGGCCATCATTGACACCCTCAAGCGAGAGGGGTAAGACACAGAAAGAAATTTCTGAACGAATAGGCTGTTCCCAGAGTGCTGTATCAAGGCACCTCAGTGGGAAGTCTGTGGGAAGGAAAAAGTGTGGCAAAAAAACGCTGCACAACGAGAAGAGGTGACCGGACCCTGAGGAAGATTGTGGAGAAGGACCGATTCCAGACCTTGGGGGACCTGCGGAAGCAGTGGACTGAGTCTGGAGTAGAAACATGAACCAGAAACAGCCAGAGCCACCGTGCACAGGCTGGTGTGCTTTTGAACCAGAAAGCAAATTTTGCACAGCTGGAGGGCAGAAGCGCCTGACCTGGGCTACAGAGAAGCAGCACTGGACTGTTGCTCCAGTGGTCCAAAGTACTTTTTTTTCGGATGAAAAATGGGATATTGTGAGCACGAGAGAAAGTTGAGAGACGCAAGACCCAACACTCTGGATGAGCTTAAGGCAAGACGCAACACTGGATCGAAGCATCCTGGGCCTCCATAACACCTCAGCAGTGCCACAGGCTGATTGCCTCCATGCCACGCCGCATTGAAGCAGTCATTTCTGCAAAAGGATTCCCGACCAAGTATTGAGTGCATAACTGAACATAATTATTTGAAGGTTGACTTTTTTTTTGTATTAAAAAACACTTTTCTTTTATTGGTCGGATGAAATATGCTAATTTTTTGAGATAGGAATTTTGGGTTTTCATGAGCTGTATGCCAAAATCATCAGTATTAAAACAATAAAAGACCTGAAATATTTCAGTTGGTGTGCAATGAATCTAAAATATATGAAAGTTTAATTTTTATCATTACATTATGGAAAATAATGAACTTTTTCACAATATGCTTATTTTTTGAGAAGGACCTGTATGTCAGCAGATATGAAATGGTCATACGTCAAATTCCACGTCCTCTTCCAGCTCCTTCAAAGCATGAATGTGGCTTTCAGATTCAGCATGGATTCTGAGAACTTGGTCTCTATTAAGAAAGAAAATAAGCCAATTATTATGAACAATATAGTAATAAGTCAATTAAGAAAAAAAAGTATCTGAACTTACCCATTAAAGAGCTCCTCGCAGTGAACTGCTGCCAAGAGCGCAAAGACTGCTAGATAGAGTCTCATGTTCTCCTGTTCTGGGAATGATCTTTACTGTAAGTCTCTTTCAGAGAGAACTGCTTTTATAAATTTAGAGACATGTGTTGAGTTCTCAGTAATATCAGTGCTGATGCAGGTTGATATGATTATTAAGCAACAACAAGTGTGTATCTTTTCCAGGTGTACATTGTTGCAAATTTCTCAGGGCTTCTAAAATTAGGTGGGAAAACATTTAAAAGGTGACAGTTTAAAGAGATTTCATTTCACACAAAAAGTGTTTTCCATAAACTTTTGTCATCATTTATTCATCCTCAAGTCAAGTGAATAAACCTGAGTGAGTATGGAAAAAATTACTATTGAAGTCAATGTCTATCATTCTTCAGAATATAAAAGAAATTCATATAGGTTTGGAACAATTTGAGGGTGAGTCAATGATGAAAATTTTCTACTATCTCTTTAAATTTGTTCACAAGTTTGCAGGCTGTTACATGAGTGGTTTTAAAAAAAAAAATTGTAAAAAGGTTGGTTGATTTGATGAGTTGTTGAAATTGTGAATTTTGGTGGTTTTGCAAAGAATGATTAGTTTTTTATTCTTCAATTTGTTGCAGAATAATGTACAGTATACACTAGATTTTATTTCCGAAATAGTTTGTCCATGTGGTTGTTTTCAAAAACCTGGAGGAGAAGAACTGCTCGACTGGATTCAGGATTAGAGAGTATAGGGGAAACAATACTATCATGAATTATGGAAGGTTTTAACACTTAAAAACCCTCAAAGAAAGTCAAAACAAAATGCTTGGGGCTTAAAAGTATGTGTTTTCTTACTTTTATGTGTGTATACATGTTTCCTTAGCATTTTCAAACAATATTAGTTATAATTCAGTTGCTTATAGCTATCCTTTAAAGGATAAAATGGAAATTTGAAATGAATGTTTCATTATTATTTACTCAGGTCTCTGGTTGTTCCAAAATGGTATGAATTTATACCCCTTTTTTCTTTAGAAGAAAAAAAAGTTTTGTAACAACATGTTTAATAATGACAGAATTGTCATTTTTAGTGAACTATCCCATTAAGACCAGTTTTGGATGGTGCATCAACCTACTGGTCATATTGTTTGTTAGTCTATTATAGATTTAGACATCACAAATAAATCACAGACATTTTATTTTGTGTTTAAACTGTGCTTAAAACATCAAGACAGTTCATGGGTAGGTAGTCATTCTAAGAGGCGCCAAAAGACTGTTGAGGTTACGCAAGACAAAATGAAATTAAATTAAAAAATAAATAAACTGCCATAAAAGTTATTTTATAAACCTGAACACTGACCATCACAAAATGGACCTGAGAAATTTGCAAAAAAATTGACTGAAGAGATGGGATTTGGGATGTAACAGATCTCTGTCAAAAAACAAAACAAAAAAAAGAGTTATTTGGAAAACACTGAAGCGTAATATCTGAAACGACACACGATTCATAGCACATATCCTCTGGGACCTTTACTGAAGCTTTAGTACATTTCTCTCAGTAAGGGTGATCACAAACATATTTCATAATGTATCTGAGAGCAAACCACGTCTCCCTTGCAGTGGAAACGATCTGGTCGGCAGGCAGGAGGAATCCATATTCACCAGTGTCACGCAACGCGAAAGCAAAAGAATATTTGATGCCACGTAGGTAAGCCCAGTCAACACTTGTACCACTAGCTTGATCTGAAATGAAATGTGAATTTTGCAATACTGAGACAACTTTTAATTCCTGGATATTACATAGATATCACAACAGATTTACAAAACAAGAATGACACATTTACTGTGTAGCATAGAGCTTTCAATATGATCTGTAAATCAAACATTTTGTGATACTATTCTTCAAAACATATAACAATATACAAAAGCTGTCACTGGAGTGGCAAAAGTACATCTTTGTCTCTTATTTACCACTAAAGTGGGAATAGTTTACCCAAAATGAAAATTTGCTTTGGAGAAAGCGTTATGGATTATGGACTCATATTTTGGTCACTTGCCTAATATAGTCACTGAATGCAATTTGTACTAAAATGTATTTAGTGTAGTGTTCACTGATTCTCTGAGAAACCTCAAAGAGTTCTTCTATGGCATCGAAAACATGATGTAAAAACTATTTATATTGTTAAATGTTAAATTCAGTGTCTTGTTAAAATATATCCACTTCCACAATCTACTTACCAATAGTGTGGAAGATGCTTCCAACTTTATAAACAGTGCCATGCCAGGAATTGAGGGCTTTGCTTGCCTTTGTGGCCACATCATGCTAGAAAAAAAAAAACACACACACAAAAATATCACTGTAATATCATAAAACAGGCAAGATTCAGAAGAAGACCAGAGAGGTTTATGGGAGTAGATTTTTCTTTACCAGTTCTGGCCAGTCAGGAGCATCTATGCCGATGTAGCCATACGGATACATTAAGAGCTGCATGTAAGAGTGAAGGGTCATGAAGGATTTGAAGTTGCCGTGGCTCATGATGAATTTTACAATGTTCTTCACTTCAATCTCAGACTGAGCCGAAGGACCCCGGTAGTCTTCAGCGCAGGGGTCATCGCTTGCTCCAGGACCTGGAGAAAATGTAGATATTTAATAAGGCAAAGTAATTCTGATCTGTTGCAACAAGAGAAAACTACAACATGAATGTACCACCAAATTCAGCATCCCAGTTTCTGTTGAGATCGACACCGTGGCATTTGGGGTTAGAGGTCGCAGACCGACTCTTACACCAGAAACGGGAAAGCGGCTGAGGTAATGTTAATTAGTAATATTCTTTATCAATATATGCAATATTAAAAGCTTATAAAATGCTTCTAAACATTTATTTGTGTTTCAGGCAAACCAGTGAATGGCTGCTTACACTGGAAGAGATGTGAGTGAAGACATATCCATCAGGATTGGCCACAATCATCAAGTAAATATCCATTTGACTAAGGATACTGGGCACATGGGCACGGTTTTCCTTAAAGTCTTTGGCAATCTACAGAGTCAAAAAGTTCAGAATGTTAAAGATTGGTTTTATAGCTTTATTTAATTTTATTCAATCACCACAGAGGAATTTTTTTTTCTTCTTTCAGATTTGGCTGAATTTATCATTTTCTTAAGACTATTTTAGAAACCTGTTATTCTGTACTTGATTTGTCAGCACATTGGCCCAATGTTCAAACACTGAACAGTCATGAATGCTACTATAAACTAGTTTTAGAGTTCATTGCTGCTGCACAAGCTCCCTAAATATTAAATAATAATAATAATAAATATATATGAAATTACATAAAATAAATAAATAAATAATAAAATAAAAGATTTTGGTAAAAGTTCATTGGTTGGAATTTTACTTGCTGAAAATTAGAAGAAAAAAGATGTGCATAAAAGGAAAAAAAAATCTTGCTAAAAAGAATCTCTAAGCATCCATTTAATTAAAACTACTAAGGAAGATTTTCTCAATAATAGGCATCTATAAAAGAAAATAGAGTTAATGTGCAATGGCATGTGATCTACAAAGCTAATCTTTTCCATCAGAAAAGAAAAATATAGTCTTACATTCTTATATTTACCACAATAGTTTAACAAAAAAAGAAAACAGCTCTGAATATACTATGACAAGTACACTGAAACAAACACTAAAGCTATAATTCTTCACCAATCTCACTCACCCTGTCAGCAAGCCACACTGCAGTAGCATGAGAAATCCACTCCCTCGCATGGATTCCAGCATCAATCCAGATTGCAGGTTTTTTCTCTCCACCAGTGCTGAACTGGATGCATTGTAAATATAAAACAAATCAGATAGTGCTATGTAGATATCTGAGTTTATAATCATATCATCTGTTTACCTTCAAGACATACATGGAACGGTTCTCGTAAGTGCTGCCAATATTCACTTTAGAGATCAGTTTAGAGTGATTTGCAACAAGAGTGTCCATAAAATTGTAAATCTGAAAGGAGTAGCAAAAATATTGTTATGTGCAAATATTATTTGCATGTTTTTTTTTTTTTTTTTTGCAAAAGTCAGTCGATGTACTTACAGTCTCCAGGTCATGATAAGCAGCAAAGTTGAAACTTTTGGTCTTGCTTTCCATTTTTGCATTGCGAACCATTTCTTCTCTCTCTCTGACCAAATGTTCCTGAGACACAGAAAAACTTGTGAATTACTGAAAAATCACAACTATTGAAATTTATGGGATTATGATCAATGGTTGATCTTCTTCTTTAATAATGTTATTTTATATTCAGATTTTGGTAAATTACTCACTTGCACATTGTTGATTATGACAGTGAAAGGGATGTTGTTTTTCTTGAGGAAGTCCTTGAGAGCATACAGACTGGAGTGAGGCACACGGATGTCAACAGGTTGCTCAGTAGAGACGGCATGAGTCCAGAAATCCAGCTAGAGGATCACATAATACATATTCCACAATCTGAGAGATTTCCATGTCATATTGCACATGTATGATCAAACGGAAGTTAAAATATGTCAGCAGGGATTTAACAGATACCCCAGAATCCACGTCTCTTTCCAGCTTTTTCAAAATCTGAATGTGGTTTTCAGATTCTGCATTAATTCTGAGAACTTGGTCTCTATTAAGAAAGAAGAAAGACAATTAGACATTACAAACAAGAAACAAGGTTGGTATGGTAATAAGTCATAAAAGAAGGAAAAGTATCTGAACTTACCCATTAAAGAGCTCCTCGCAGTGAACTGCTGCCAAGAGCGCAAATACTGCTAGATAGAGTCTCATGATCTGGGAATGATCTCTACTGTAGGTCTCTTTAATGTAGAGCAGCTCTTACACACTCAGAAGCCATTGAAGTTTTATCCTTTTACGGCTCTTCTAACCATATGATGACTTGCATACTTAAGTGACACCCTTAAACTTCCTTTAATATATTCAGAGAACTGCTCTAGGTTGAGGCCTGAGTTGTAAAGTCAACTGAAAAGTGTGAGGCCCTTTCCTCTCATGCTGTGTATATATGTGTATATGTGTATATATATATATATATATATATATATATATATATATATATATATATATATATATATATATATATATATATATATGTGTATATATATATATATATATATATATAATTTTGCTGGTTGGTCAAAAGGAAATGTACACTTGGAACCTTTCCCTATAGGGAGGGATCTGTTACATCAGGTGACATGGAAATTGCCAATTCCATGACAAATGAGGGATGGGGAGACCCATTATTGGGCCACAAATACATGAAAGAGAATCATTTTATATATATATATATATAAATATAAATAAATGGTAAGATATACAAACAAAAGAAAACATTGATTCTCAGTTATTCAGTGTTATTCATCAACACGTTTAAACAAAACGAATTCAAAGCAGGTTCAATTAATTGGAATCACAACATTATTGATGCAAGTAAACTGGGTATGGAAATTGTTCTGAAACTGGACTGTATCTTTGCCTTCTGTAATAACGGTGTCAGCTGAGACACAACCACTTCCTGATAACTATGACACTTCAAAATGCTGATAGTAGTATGCCAGACCTCTCGATGGTAAACCGTACTCTATGGGTGACATACAGAGACAAGGCTGGACTGACTGAACATAAAAACACATTGCAAAACCCACTCTCCCCTGAGAAGGAGAAGGGAATCACACCAGTGATGCGCAATCACTTAACTTACTCGTCTTATAACACTTCTTATAAGTTAATAGTTATAGCTAACCTTTCAAAGGGCTGCCAAAAAGACTGCTGAGGTTGAACAAAACAAAACACACCAAATTTGACCCAAAAATACTGATTTTTCTTTATTTTTTTTATGTAAACTGCTATAAACATTATTGTAGAAAATTTCACACTAACCATAATAAAATGGATTTGAAGAATTTGTTTGCATTGTGAATAAATAAAAAGGACTGGATAGAAATTCTGAAATCTGTCAAAATTGAATCAAGGCATTTTGGACATTGCTGATGCACATTACACCAAATGACACATTTCTAGCATTCTCTGGGACTTTTATTGAAGCTTCATTACATTTCTCTCAGTAAGGGTGATCACAAACATATTGCATAATGTATCTGAGAGCATACCACGTCTCCCTTGCAGTGGAAACGATCTGGTTGGCAGGCAGGAGGAATCCATATTCACCAGTGTCACGCAGCTCAAAAGCAAAGGAATATTTGATGCCACGGTTGTAAGCCCAGTCAACACTTGCACCACTAGCTGGTTCTGAAAAGAAACATGCATTTTGCAATACTGAAACCACTAAAAATCATTCTCATTACTGCAAAACGCACTTTTTGTAACCTATACTTTTAAATGTGATATTCTGTGTCTTGGTAAGTGGTTAAAACAGATCCACTTACCAATAATGTGGAAGATGCTTCCAACTTTATAAACAGTGCCATGCCAGGAATTGAGGGCTTTGCTTGCCTGTGTGGCCACATCATGCTAGAAAAAACACACACACACACACACACACACACACACACACATTATATCTTTATAAACAGTGCCATGCCACAAGATTCAGAAAGCCAAGGAGGTTTATGGGAATAGATTTGTTACCAGTTCAGTCCGGTCAGGAGCATCGGTGCCACTGTAGCCATACGGATACATTAAGAGCTGCTTGTAAGAGTGAAGGGTCATGAAGGATTTGAAGTTGCCGTGGCTCATAATAAAATCTGCAATGTTTTTCACTTCAATCTCAGACTGAGCAGAAGGACCCCGGTAGTCTTCAGCGCAGGGGTCATCGCTTGCTCCAGGACCTGGAGAAAATGTAGACACATTTAATAAAGCAAAGTAATTCTGATCTGTTGCAACAAAAGAAAACAAAAACATGAATGTACCACCAAATTCAGCATCCCAGTTTCTGTTGAGATCGACACCGTGGCATTTGGGGTTAGAGGTCGCAGACCGGCTCTTACGCCACAAACGGTAAAACTCCTAAGGTAATGTTAATTAGACATATATGCAATTACAAAAGCTTATAAAATGCTTCTAAATATTTGTTTGTGCTTTACGCAAACCAGTGAATGGCTGCTTACATTAGGAGAGCGGTGAGTGAAGACATATCCATCAGGATTGGCCACAATCATCAAGTAAATATCCATTTGACTAAGGATACTTGGCACAGGGGCACGGTTTTCCTTAAAGTCTGTGGCAATCTACAGAAACAAAAAGTTTAGAATGTTAAAAAGATATTTAAAATAATAATAATAATAATAATAAAATTTAAAAAAGTACATAAAAGTACATAAAAAAAGATCTTGCAAAAAATTTCATTGCTCTCTTTCTGGAAAATGTAAAAATAAAAAATAAAATGAAATAAAATCTTGCTAAAAAGAATCTCTAAGCATCCATTAATTAATGGACCTTTTACCTGACAGTTGGCATCTTAAACAGCATTGCTGATATTTTATTTTTTAATTTTTTAAATGGAGCTCATGTATAAGAGCAAGTGAACTACAAAAACTAAATGTGCTGGCAAATATCATCTTTCCTGTCAGAAAAGAAAAATAGGAAAACAGCTCAGAATCTCAAACAAACTAAAACAACCTCAAACTATAATTCTTCACCAATCTCACTCACCCTGTCAGCAAGCCACACTGCAGTAGCATGAGAAATCCACTCCCTCGCATGGATTCCAGCATCAATCCAGATTGCAGGTTTTTTCTCTCCACCAGTGCTGAACTGGATGCATTGTAAATATACAAAAAAAATCAGGTAGTGATACATAGATATTAGACTGTAATCTGAGTTTATAATCATATCATCTGTTTACCTTCAAGACATACATAGGACGGTTCTCATAAGTGCTGCCAATATTCACTTTAGTGATCAGATTAGAGTGACTTGCAACAAGAGTGTCCATAAAATTGTAAATCTGAAAGGAATAAAAAGAAATTCAGATGTTTCGTTAGGTTATAAATATGGTTATACGTGGATTTTTCCAAAAGTCAGTCGATGTACTTACAGTCTCCAGGTCATGATAGGCAGCAAAGTTGAAGCTCTTGGTCTGGCGTTCCACGTCTGCATTGCGAACCATTTCTTCTCTCTCTCTGACCAAATGTTCCTGAGACACAGAAAAACTTATGAATTACTGAAAAATCACAACTATTGAAAATTATGGGATTATGATCAATGGTTGATCTTCTTCTTTAATAATGTTATTCTTATTTTATATATAGATTTTGGTAAATAACTCACTTGCACATTGTTGATTATGACAGTGAAAGGGATGTTGTTTTTCTTGAGGAAGTCCTTGAGAGCATACAGACTGGAGTGAGACACACGGATGTCAACAGGTTGCTCAGTAGAGACGGCATGAGTCCAGAAATCCAGCTAGAGGATCACATAATACATATTCCACAATCTGAAAGATTTCCATGTCATACTGCACATGTATGATCAAACGGAAGTTAAAATATGTCAGCAGGGATTTAACAGATACCCCAGAATCCACGTCTCTTTCCAGCTTTTTCAAAATCTGGATGTGATTTTCAGATTCTGCATTAATTCTGAGAACTTGGTCTCTATTAAGAAAGAAGAAAAAAAGACATTTTAAGTAAGAAACAAGGCTGACATTCATTAATAAGTCATAAAAGAATAAAAAAGTATCTGAACTTACCCATTAAAGAGCTCCTCGCAGTGAACTGCTGCCAAGAGCGCAAAGACTGCTAGATAGAGTCTCATGTTCTCCTGTTCTGGGAATGATCTCTGCTGTAGGTCTCTTTCGTTTAGAGCTGCTCTTATACACTAACAGACATATGTTGAGTTCTCAGTAATATCAGTGCTGATGCAGGTTAATGTGACTTCTGTCACCTGATGCAGCCAATCTGCTCCAGGTGTGCATTGCTTTGTGTTTCTCAGTGAAAAAGGAAGAAGAAACAGGAAAAAGAAAAGTTTCAACTCACATGAAATCCACTTTATAGCGAGTATAAATCAAGAGTGAAAGATACTAGTCTTCAGAGCTGCTCATGTCAAGGCCGAAGGTCAAGATGAGAGATTATCTGGGTTTCCGCTAATTTACCTAGTTTCAAACTTTTAAATATATTCAGCATTAATTGGATTTTAATCAATTCTTTAAATGTGCAAACAATGACAATCAAATGCTAGCCTTTAAAAAGTCATTCAGAAAAATATGTCTGGTACTAGGAGACATAGCATGTGGTCCAACCTGTTTTTATACAGTCTATGGCTCCAACAGGGTTTCCCATTGAGAAAATGACCTTTTATCGTAATATTTAGTCTTGGACGTGTAATAGGATTAAATATATTTTCTTGCAGTTGTTCTCAATAACAACTTTTTTAAGAATTAATAACCTACTGCACACAGTAAGTCATAAAGTCTGTTTGAAGTCAAAGCTCAGACAAGAAAATGAAAAAAGGGCGGAGCCTTAACTCGGGCGTGACGCTTGAAATCACGTGCCCCCTTCATCCTCGTCAGCTGACGCTTGGCGGAACTGTAGTTTAGTCCTGCAGATTTTAGTAATATAAACATAGTTTAGTTTAGTAAGTTAGTGTGAAATATTTCCTTTGATAAATCTCTCTTAAGATCGCAGTCAGTGCCTTAAAAACATCAGCCATGGCGCTCAGCGATGCCGCCGTACAGAAACAGGTAAGAAAACCAGAAGTTCAAAGTTTATTTAATTAACTGTTAAACATTATATTTCAGGTCAGGTGGTCTAAATTATAAAACTGTCTGTTGTAAGTCTCATTACACGAATACACTGCACTTTTGAAATCCAGGCACAATTACAGGCACAAATCTGATGCAGTACGTTTAGGACACACATTTTATACTGTATATGTTTTATAAACTAATAATAATAACTAATAAATAAATAAATAAATATTTTGGCATACTCTGAACTGATATTTAGATAACTGTCATAAACAATTTTTTAAGAATGTGAAAGTGATTGTCTTGTTTTAAAATCCACTTTAATCATAGGATTATATTTTAATAATGCTAATGTTGTTTATTATATTTGTTGTGAATTATATTTTGTTTGTAAGGTGCCCTTAAGTGTTTTAAAAGGCGTATATAAATAAAATGCATTATGTTATTAATATTTATTGTCTTGTACTCGTAGCTAGGTATCTCTTTATATTCCATTCACTTTGAGGAGGACAAAGGCATCTCAAATCTAGATTGCATTAATTAATATTGTGTGAGTGTTTAATGCTGTGTATTATGAAGGCAAAAGAGGAAATCTCTGTCCTTCAGTTGTCCAGCACACATCCATGGACTTTCCCAACAGCTCTGATGCAATACTTTCAGTCTCATTTCTCATTTCTCATCAGCTTTTAATTTATTACATCATCTCAATGAAGGATCCGAGGGGCTTGGAAACTCTTACATTGTAATTATACCTTGCTTTTTTTCTTTTACTGACACCGAACTCCTTGCATCTCTCCAGATCAAACACATGATGGCCTTTATTGAGCAGGAAGCCAATGAGAAGGCAGAAGAAATAGATGCAAAGGTAAAGTATAAATGCAGTGATTAGCAGAAGTGCATGAATATGGTATGCATTTGTCTAGAGCATTATGTGTCTTGCGGCTTGCAGGCAGAAGAAGAGTTTAATATCGAAAAAGGACGCCTGGTACAGACTCAGAGGTTGAAGATAATGGAGTACTATGAGAAGAAAGAGAAACAGATCGAACAACAGAAGAAAATGTGAGTCTTGAGTTCTTTAAATGAGTGACACGAGATTATTTCTTTAATAATGTCTCCATTCAAATCCACAGCCAAATGTCAAATTTGATGAACCAGGCCAGACTGAAGGTACTCAAAGCTCGTGATGACATGGTTAAGGTATGAGGAGTATGTAATGTTGACATAGTTCTATAGTTTATACTTGGATAGAATTGCAAGAAATCTCATGTGATTCTTTGCAGGATCTCCTTAATGAAGCACAACAACGGCTGGCCAACATTGCCAAAAACCCAAACGAGTACCCAACACTGCTGGAGGGGCTGGTGTTACAGGTCAGCTGATTTCCACTTTAAATAAATGCTTATTATTCATCAAAGTAGCACAGGTTCCAAAAAATATTAAGCAGCATAACTGTTGATACAGTACAGTAGATAATAAATCAGCACACCAGACTGATTTCTGAAGACTGCAGTAATGATGCTGAAAATTCAGCTTTGCCACCACAGAAATAAACGACGTTTAAAATATATTAAAATAGAAAACCTTTATTTAAATTGTAATAATATTTCACTATATTACCGTTTTTTTCTTGTATTTATTACTTTTATGATTAATAACTCTTTTATTACCTTTTATTTTTGCCTTGGCAGGGATTTTATCAGCTGTTGGAGCCCAAGGTTATAGTTCGGTGCAGAAAGGAAGATGTAGCGATGGTGCAGGTGAGCTATATTAACATCATATTCTTGCATGTGAACTATACAAACCTTCTTCATTTTTAAAGAGGTTGATATACCTGTTCATAATAGGCTGCTGTTAAGAAAAACATCCCTATCTACAAAGAGACAGTAAAGAGTAATATTGAAGTGCGCATCGACGAAAACAACTTCCTGCCCTCTGACATGTAAGATCACGTTTATATTCAGTTTTGTTAAAAAAGGCTTATTTATACATAATTAGATGTGTTAACTGTTCATGCTTGGCATCCTCAGCTCAGGAGGTGTTGAAGTCTATAACGCCGATGGCAAAATCAAGGTGTCCAACACACTGGATAGCAGACTGGACCTTATAGCGCAACAGGTAGAGAATCCAATCACATTGTAGAACAGGAAGAAACAGGATAAAAGCTGTTTGTTGTATTCAGGTCCTCACATCCTTGGTTTTTCTGTTTTCACAGATGATGCCTGAGATCAGAGTGCAACTGTTTGGTCCCAACCAAAACCGCAGGTTTATGGACTAGTGCTCTGCTGCTAAATGTACTTTAGTGGTTGTTAGGAGAACGGTGTAATTCAAGACCCCTGATAAAGTGACAAGGTTTGATGGGAAGTTTTATTTTTTTTAAGGTCACTTTCGGTTTCTGTTGCAATTCAACTGATCATGTTTCACCAATAATTTGCATTCTCTCTTTCTTTTGTGTGTTTTTCTTAAAAAAAAAAACAAGTCAAAGAAAGTGGTTTAAAATGAAAGGCTTATCATGTGTGCTTATGTTACCTTATACCTCTCCTTTGAGTGTTTCTTTAACGCTTTCTGTTTGAAAATCATGCCATCTGTAGTGAAAGTGGACACCTGATATCTAATCTCAGCATGTTTGAACAAAAAGCTTTAAGCACTCAGGAATTTACATTGTTTTTGCTTTAAATGTTGTTAGCTAAGCTAGCAGCCTTTCAGGTTTTCCCTGGAAAAGGGAAACCCTCATTCGATGTCTTAAAAGAAAATATGGATGCCTCTGTGCTTGTTTGTGTGTTTTCATTTGTAGTACAACTGCATTATAGCACAGAGAAGTAAATCAAATATATTTTATTTATATTTTGAAGCATTTCTGTGCCCATTACAGTATAAACAAAACATTGCTTGTTGGTTACATCAAGTCAGAAATCTGACAGAGGCTTAAAGATGGTACATATACCTCAAACATTACAAATACGCTGCCCTCTTGTGGAATTCAAATACACGAGATGTAAATTAGCATCAGTTGTGGTGCACAAACAATGTTTTGTATATTCAAATGACTCCAGAGCATGTTTTCAAGAAACTTTAAAATGCAAAAGCTCTTCAGTGATTTGATAAGCAGAGAGGTCTATATCAGTCTTGCATATTTAATACAGATTGCTTGTTGTTCATTACAGTTATTTAGTATAACATATGAATATGAAACCTCTGAGATATTTTCAAGTCTTGTCTTCCAAGAATATGCCACTACATATGTTTAAAAATATCTCTTTCTTGGTATTAAAATACTGTATTTGAAACACAAATATCTTAGATTTGGCTGCTATCGTTTCTTTTTACAGAAGTCCACTCAAAATTAAACTATTCAAGATCTCATTTCTCTATTTTTCACTGTACCTTTTTCTACCGAATGTGAAAAACACTCCAGCAAAATCAGTTCTCTACATAAGAAGCCACTGGTACTTATAAATTGTTATTTTTCAGTGAAAAACTTGAGTGGGAAAGATAAGGCTTTGTTGGATTTTTAATTTTTTGTGCACTCAACAAAATCATTTAAAGAAGCATAAAAAAATATTAGGTCAACATTATATAACCTACAAGGAATTTTGTCCTGCAGAGGAACATATAATAGAAGGACAAGGCCTCCGCTGCAATGTCCAGCAGTCTCTTCACGAGTAGAGACTGACATTTACTGAGAGACGAGAATTAAAGCAGCAGCCAGAATAGGTCAGCAAACACTAAACCCAGTTTGCTATTATTTTTCGCTGTTTAAATGGTGGTAATCAGCAGTAGAAAGCCAAAACATAAATTTAGATGATACAGATACATCTCAAGTTTGATTCAGGTCTCCTCTCTATGGAAGCCCGTTTTTGCCACAGAATAAAAAATGTAAAAGGTAATTATGACTTTTTATCTCACAATTGGGATTTTGGAATTCTGAGTTTATATCATAATTCAGACTTTTTTCTTGTAATTCCGAGACATAAACTCAAAATTGTGAGATAAATTACCTTTTTTATTTTTTATTCGGTGGTGAAAAAAAAAATGGATTGTGAAATGTAAACTCAGAATTCAGAGAAAAAGGTCCCTATTTTGAGATGTGTAAACAGACTTTTATGGAAAAAAGTCAGAATTGAGATATAAACTCAGAATTCTATGCATAAAAATTGTGAGATATAAACAAAATAAATATTGTCAGAATTATTCATAATAAGTGTGAAAAATAAAAAAATTAAGTATTATAATTATTATCTGATGGTGAAAAAAAAAGTAAAAAAAAAAAAGTTGTGAAATGTAAACTCAGAATTAAAAAAAAACAAGTCCCATTTTTGAGATTTAAACTCAGAATTCAGAGGAAAAAGTCAGAAGTGCAAGATATAAACTTATAATTGTGAGACAGAAACTTGGAACTGCAAGAAAAAGTCAGAATTGCGAGATGTAAAGAGTTGCAAGCTGTTTCCTCACAGAATTGTGAGATAAACACACAATTACCTTTTTTCAATTTTTATTTGGTGGCGGGAAAAACAAAACAGAATTGTGAGATGTAAAATCAAAAATCTGAGCATGATTCTGACTTTCTTTCTTAGAACTGCAAGGAAAATGTCTGAATCATAAGATCAAAAGTTACAATTATCATTGTTTTTTATTCCTTGGTGAAAATGGGCTTCAATACCTTTCTAAATACACATTGACCCTGTTCACAAATGATGAATTGATTATCACGAATCATGTTGGCTTAAAACTGATTGTAGCTATGAGCTTTAAAGACATAAAAACAATATTAATTCGACAAAAAACGCTTTCAGATTAGTCAGAACAGGACCCTGTCTTACCTAAAGAACCTTATTTGTAGTTTTTAGGTACTTAAACATGGTTAGTGTGCAATATAGGCTTTTATGTTAGTGTTACACAACCCTCATCTGTTCTCCCAAAGTGTCTGAACCTCCTTTGGTTGGGTATGTGAATTTCCCTCCATATTTACCTCAACACAAATAAAGTCAGGGAGCTTTTTTTATCATTCATTTGATCTTCTTTTAGCCACGTCTTCCTTCATCTCTCATCTTCACCCCTTGGCCCATGTAGAAACAGTACTGTGTGTATGATGACTGAGGTAACGTCACCTGCCGCTATCCCAGCAGCCCCAGCACGTGCTCGCCGACGCCCAGGAAATACACGCCCTGAGCGATGCCAAAGAGCGGAGCAATGACCAAAGCTCGACACGCCGCTCCTTTAAGAAACGCAGATGGTCCTTCTCGTTTTAAAACGCGCCTGTGGAAGAAAAGGAGAAGTGATTGCCATATAAATAACATGATACATGAATATGGAAACTATATAGTACAATTTAAGAAGTCAATACATGCAAATATAAAGCTTACTGTACGCAGTCGATGATGCCTCTGTAGGAGTCCTCTCCTTCCCCCTTCTGTAAAGTCTGTAGACGGGTCTTTATAACTGAAAATGATAAATATTAATAAATTAATATTTTTATGATTTTAAAATCTGGTTTCCCAAATGCAGGTTATAACAGAGCTGCACAGTAGTTAGTATAATTTATTTCCAAGAACTTTTTTTTTTTTTTTTCAAACAGTTCATTTCAAAGAACTGTTTAAAAAAAAAAAAACTATTCTTAAATGCAGTGCTAATTGCTTGTTTATGAATTTATTTAATATAAAAAAGAAAACCATAATCTGAAGTAGGATATTAAAGCCACATGTAGGATATCTCATTTAAGTTTTATTAAAAAATATATTTATTATAATTTAATTTGTCCCAATTCAGCTTGTCGCGGCATGATTCACTACATAAAAAATGTAAAACTTTAAATAAAAGTCCAAATCTGAATATAAGTCTACAATGAACAACACTAATCAATTTATAAATACTCAATTTACACTTGTGAACTTTTAAATTATTAAAAAGTATTTGTTGACTCGGGAATACGCTATAAATAATTCAGATCCATGAACAGAATGGTCAGATTAGTTTTGCAAACCAGTTTAACTGATTTATATAAAAGTTCTGATTCCAAAAAAAAAAAAGAGAGAGAGAAAGATTTGTTTAATAATCAACATTGATACTGTAGAGGTTCCCTTGGGGAATTCATGTTTATGGCTGATTTGTTTAAAAGTTTCAAAATAGAAAAAAACTCAAATTTCTCATTTTGAAGTTGCTGTTTTTTTGTCAGTTAAACATGCTTTATACTCTCCTTAAAAAAGTTAAACATCAGGACTAATTAAAGGGGTCATATGATGCTTTTTTAAAGATCATTAGTTTGTGTATTTGGTGGAACAGAATGTGTTGACATGCTTTAATGTTCAAAAAACACATTATTTTTCAAATACTGTACATTATTGTTGGTCCTCTATGCCTCGCCTTTCTCAAACGTGTTGTTTTCTACAAAGTCCCTCCTTCCGACAAGCGCAGTCTGCTCTGATTGGCCAACTGACCCAGTGCATTGTGATTGGCCGAACAACAAGCCACAGATGGTTAAGACAGCTGACTCTGTGATGTGACCCTGTCTTTCTCTCTCTCTCTCTCTCTCTCTCTCTCTCACACACACACACACACACACACACACACACATGATGCGTAAAACTCCGCATTTGAGCAGTCAATAGCAAATACTTAAACTAATATCAAAACATACTTACAGTAGCTGATTCTGAAGCGCCAGATTGTCATAGCAAAGTCTGAATTACCTCACGAAACGGTCTTCCATAAAATGCGTTGCTGTTCTGTTGTAAATAATCTTAAAGATTCATAAATGCATTTATTTTCGGAAGGCCAAAAAAGTGATTTTGCTTTCGCCTAGATACACACAGCATCTCCCTGACATGGCTGCTTCAACACTAACTGCGGTTACTGAAACCACACCTTCTTTCTTTGCGTAAACATTTGGGCAGCATGACGTAAATATTTCCACATCGTGACGTAGAGATGTGGGGGTGTGTTTGAATGAGGCGTTTTAGGTGGGCGTGGCAGAGTCTTAACTTTGATAAATAATATCTCTTTGGTTTTGAGACTTCAGTCTTTGCAACTTCAGGGATCTTATCTATGCACATTCAGCTTGTAACACTCCAAAGAGAAAAGAAAACTTGAAATTGCATCATATGACCACTTTAAGTGATGAAAAACTGGGTGATAGGTTTCCTGTATTCTAATTATGAGCTTCTAAACAATGTAATGTTGCAGACAGTACTGCCAAATCTTCAAATAGAGACACTGAAGCAGCTGCCAGTGTTTCCACTGTCCAAATAATCCTTCTGTACCCTTCACTGATGTTTTAGGCAACAAAGAATTGTCTCTTGGATGATTCAATAGATGTAGAGACGAGCTATAAACAGTATGCTTTCTGAATAGAACTTGAAAGCAGACTTTGCATGTTCTTCAAAGCAAATGAAGTGTTTCAGTCTACATATCACTGCAGGATTCTACAGCATTTAGGCTTCACTAATTAATCACTCAGAAACAAAAGACTCATTCTGTGCCTTTATAAAATGCTGGGAGTGACCTAGTTAGGGAACAGTTTGGTAAAAATGTACTCATAATTCATTGCAAAAAGATCTTTTTAAGTGATTAATTTGATTAAGCTTCAGTACTAGAAGTAATCAGTACTTTTTAAAGAAATGTTAAAAATATTTTGAGTACTTGTGCAAAAGACTATAGAAGTACAAAAATCAATGTATATGTTTAAATCAATATGTGTGGATACATCCGTTTAGTTATTTATTTTTTCGCCTACACTGACAGATACAAAAATCTGTCATTGCAAATATGAGGAATACTGACAAATTTAGCATTCCCTTATATTAAATTAATCACATCTATTAAATCCAGTGCTGTAAAAATGCAGTTAAATGCAGTAAAAAAAAAACAAAAAAAAAAACATATATATAAAGTGTTAAAGGGTTACTCCACCCCAAAATTAAAATTTTGTCATTAATTACTTACCCTCATGTTGTTCCAAACCCATAAAAGCTTTGTTCGTCTTCGGAACACAATTTAAGATATTTTGGATGAAAACCGGGAGGCTTATGACTGTCCCATTGACTGCCAAGTGAATAAAAGTGTCAAGGTCAGGAAAGTATGAAAAGCATTGTCAGAATAGGCCATCTGCCATCAGTGATTCAACCATAACGTTATGAAGCGATAAAAATACTTTTTGTACACAAAGAAAACAAAAATAATGATTTTATTCAACAGTTTGTCTCCTCTGTGTCTCTCCGCATCACCGTAGTACCATTTTGGAGAATAACCACTGAACGCAAACTGTGTGTGCTATTCTGTGTCAGCTGTGATACAAGGATACATTTTCTACGTGTATTTACGATTTGATTTGAACAAAAACAGCGCATCCTTGCAGTGCAGCTGTCACAGAAGAGCGTATGCTGCTTGCGTTCAGCTCATATTTTCCAAAATGCCAATACAGTTATGTGGAGAGACACAGAGGAGAAGAATTGTTGAATAATGTTTTTTTTTTTTTCTTCTTTGCATACAAAAAGTATTCTCGTCGCTTCATAACGTTATGGTTGAATCTCTGATGGCAGATGGACTATTCTGACGATGCTTTTCGTACTTTCCTGGAACTTGACACTGTTATTTATTTGGCAGTCTATGGGACAGTCTCAAGCCTCCCGGTTTTCATCCAAAATATCTTTCATTGTGTTCCAAAGATGAACGGAGCTTTTACGGGTTTGGAACGACATGGGGGTAAGTGAATAATTACAAAATTTTCATTTTGGGGTGGAGTATCCCTTTAATTGAAATAAGGCTGAAATAAAATAAACAATAATATTTAATATATAATACTTAATAAATATTAGGTAAGAAACTTTAACTAATAAATAAATAAACAAACATACAAACAAAAAGTTGGCAACTAACTGAAATGAAGTAAAAAAATAATAATTGAGTTGAAATCCTAAAATACCAAAATAAAAAATAAAAAATAAATAAAGCTAAAGCTAAATATAAACTAAACTAATAAAAATGACAAAAGCACATAAATTACTTTAACATAAACTAAAATTAAATTGAAAACTGAAAATACAAAAATAAAATCAAACTCAACATAATCACAAATAGAATATTATATAAAATACATATATTGATAAATATACTAGTATATAAATAATATTAAATAATAATAATAAAATAACACTTATTAATCGTCACTTTGTTTTTCTAATGTTTCTAGCTACTAATGAGAACTATAAATATATATGCAGTAGGCAAGTTTGGATTTATAATACTATATAATATATATATTTATAATACTATATAATATATATATATATATATATATATGGATATACGATTTACTATATATTATATAATTACATATATTAAATATATATACAAAAAAAAAATATTTAGTGTCCGTTAGCCATACAAAAACCATAACAACTGACTATGAACACCCAACAGTTTCTCAGCAGCGCATGATTCTTAGAGGCTTGGACAGCTCTGACTAACTGAATGGGACATTTATCTGCGTACATTTCCAAAGGAGAGAGAGCAAACTGTGTTCCTCTACTCCTCTCTTGCCTGCATCTCACCGTCCAGGGGAGTGACAGCTACTGCCGCCACTGAGCCGGCCGTGCAGCCAGCCACGAAAGACTGCAGGAAGGGGGCCCGCTCCTGGGGGTTGCTATGGCGATCCTCAGTGCGGCCCACGGCGTTGAGGTTGGCGAACAGTGGGAAGTAGATCATGGAGAACGGGACATCCCTGCACAGAGAACAGACACAGAGCCACAGAATGTAGACATAGCTGCAGGACCTTATTGATGAGTCGTGATTGATCGCGGTGTCTGATTAGTTTTAGTCTGTAAATGTAAAACGTGAAAGTGTGAGTGTAGAAACAACAGATTGGGTTCTGATTAGAATTCCATTAAGAAGAGAATTCCGTCTTACGGTTAATTAAAAGCTATGAATAACAGATCAGAACTGACAGCTGGCAGGTTACATCAGTTCAGCTGGGATTACATCACAGACTGCGGGGGAGGGGCTGTTCGGATAGGTGAGTGGGTTTATTTGTGTGGGAGGTGTTAAAGGTGAAAGGTCATGTGACGTATATCCATCCTTTTATGTAAAAAAAAAATTGTGTGTTTGCTGAGAGAGCAATCACTTAAGTTAGTTAAAACAGCACATCACTGAAGGTTTGCAAAAGACATAGATATTGTTTGGCTAAAATAGCTTAGTTATTTGACTTAAAGGGATAGTTCACCTTCAGTTGGCCCCCATTGACTTACATAGTGTCTTTTTTCCATACTATGGAAGTCAGTGGGGACCAGCAACTAAAGGTGAAGTAGCCCTTTAGGCCAAATAACTAAGCTATGTTAGCTGTTTGCAGATTCTGTTATTATTTATAAGGCTGGCATGTGGTCCAAATCTTTACGACTTTCTTTCTTCTATGGAACATAAAAGTTCGCATTTTTAAAGAATTCCTTGACTTCTGTTACAATATAATGTAAGTGTATGATGATTGGGCTCTCAAAAGACACCAAAGAATTTTATAAAAATTGTCCATATGACTCATGCACTATATCCTAAGTCATACAATAAATTTGTTTGATGAACAAACCAAAATTGAAGTTGTTATTCTATTAAAATCTTCAGTAGGCATGTCCGATTCATGAATTAAGGCCGATTCACACCAACGAAGATAATTAAAAGGATAAAGTTCCATGTCATAATTATAATGAATACAACACACAGGAAAGATTTCACTGGAATCACTTCAGAGCTATTTTTGAGTAATAAAAACATAGACAGCCAATCAGAACCACTCAATTTTAAAGAGCTCAAGCATTTAAAGAGACAGACAACATACGACTACTGTATACTGATGTAGACACTAATCTAGATATCTTCATAGTTAATATTCTTGGCGTGAACGGACCATCATAAAATCAAAACTGACAATTTTATTTTATTTTATTTTATTTTATTTTAATGCAATATTGCAGTGTTAATTATAAATGATTCATCCATGCACAACATTGTTGATCTAGTTCACAAAACCAATTTGAATGATTTGTGTACAAATCAGACTGATTCGATTCTTGATTTCTAACTGATTCAGTGAACAAGTCATAAAGGCTGACCGGAGGGAAAGATTTTAATGAATAACAATTTAAAATAGAGTCTTTTCATGAGTAAATTATGATTTTTATTGCTTCAGAAGAAGCACAAGTCCTGTGAATTACATTTACAGTGCTTTTGGTTTCTTTTTTTCACCTTGAAGGCTCCATTACCAATATGTTCGAAACTGATCCTTTTATGTTCCGCTGTAGAAACAAAGTCATGCAGGTTTGGTGGAGTAAATGAGGACAGGCTTTTCATTTGTAAGTGAAGTACTCCTTGAAAACATCAAAAACATTCTTTATTGTCCATATTCCTATTGGTTATATGGCTGATTGTGTGTTACCTCATCAATGTAGCACCTGCACCCTTATAAAGTCCCCTGAGGCCTCGAGTCTTCAGTAGCTCCAGGGTGATACGGGTCGCTGAGGGTTGAGAACGGGCGTTGGTGCCCGTCTGTGCTGCCCGAGAGGCAACCAGCGAGGGGGTCGGACCAGTGGCAGAGGCAGAGGCAGTGACAGTCCGCTGAGCAGCTTGTGAAGACAAAAGTGGAGAAGTTAAAACTCATATCTTCAATATCATCTATATATTTTATCTTGTAGTGTAATGAAACTGGAGCTGCTGTTCGGTGGAAACCATTCTACTCAAACAGCTTATTTCTGGCTAACCTTTGTACTTAGTAAGGCATCCTAAGATAGAGGCCTACATACCTTGGATGACACTCACGGGAGCATAATAAACACACTTACCCAACCTTCCAGCATCCTGCAGTTGTATTTTTAGCATTTCCATGGGGGTGGTGACTACCACCTGACAGGTTCCAGCTCCACAGCCCGCAAGGATTTCCCCCCACAGAGCTAATTTTCTGTGGGTGACAGATACAATGACAGATGGGGCAGATGAGAGCATGATCATTATTGCATTTACCAAAGAAATAATTGCTTAGATTAGTCAGCTGGTGACCCAAATGTCTCTGTGGAATAGCTTATAGATAATGTTTTCTAAGGTCTTTGTTAAGAAGCATAGTAAAAGTTGCCTGCACTGTTTTCCTAAAACAACTATTGAATCCACACTCTACTGAGCCAGTCCTTTTCAGCAGATGAGAAACGTCCAACACAACCAGCACAGCCCGACACTCAAACAATTTACTCTAATTAGCCAATTTATTTTAGTGAATCAGAAACATACAATGCAACCAGTGAGGTTTGATTTCTAAAAAATGACTAATGAGCTGATTCATTTTAGTGAATCAGTAACATACAGCACAACCAGAGCTGTCCGATTCCTGAACATATGACTCTAATGAGCTGATTCATTTTAGTGAATCAGTAACATACAGCACAACCATAAAAGTCCGATTCCTGAACATATGACTCTAATAAGTTGATTCATTTTAGGGAATTTGAAAAAAATACAGCACTATCAGAGCGGTCAGATTCCTAAATATATGACTCTAGTGTGCTGATTCTTTTTAGTGAATGAAAAACATACAATGCAACCAGAGCAGTCTGATTTCTAAACAATGACCCTAATGAGCTGACTCATTTTAGTGAATGAAAAACATACAGTAGAACCAGAGCCATTGTGTTCTACAGTAAAATGAAAGTCATACAGGTTTATAACAACATGAAAGTAAGTAAATGATGAAAGAATGTTAATTTTTAGGTGTATTATTCCTTTGATTCCAATGTGGCCGTTCTTTTCAGTGAATCAGAAACATACAGCGCAACAAGTGCGGTCCAATTCATGAATGAATTAGCCAATACTTTTAGTAGATCAAACACATATTGCTTTCAACTAATTGTGAGACTTAATTTAGTATAGCTTGTTTAGACAAATATCATATGTGGGAGTGTTGCAGAAACCTGTTTGAAACAGCTCCGCTAGTGTTGCAGAATTGTTTTTTTTTTTATGTTTTAAACTGTAATGAGATGCTTGCTTTTATAAATGGTTAAAAAGTAGTGGTTACCCATCTTTGGAGAGCTTCTGTCTGAAGACATCATTGGCAGCCAGTTTAATGGCTTTCTCTGGAGTGACCAGTGTAAGATTTACAGCTGCACCTGAGAAAAAAAACGTAAAGTGAAATTCTGAGAACATAAACATAAGCAACATATCCCAGAACATGTCAACAATTAAAACTATTAATATTTGAACACTGTCCTCAATATCAGCAGGAATGTGCAGCATGGTGGTAAATTAAATTTTGATTTTAATTTTGAGTCAGTACAAGTCAGCACTAGACAAGAAAAGAAAGTTCATACCGCGGTACATGCCAAAGTAGCCCTCCATTTTGATCGTCTTTGCCAAACAGTCCAGCCTTCATAACAAGACAGAAATGTTTTGACATAATTAATGCAATCTGGTTGTGAAATATGCTAATTGAAATGTAATGCAATAACAATTCATTATAAAATATCCCTAACAAATGCATTATAATGTTGTATTCCTTATTAATGTAATTTAACAACCAGAATAAATCTCTTAAACACCGAAACCGAAATGTTCTCTATGTCTGTGTATAATGAACAGCCAAATTAGACATTCACAAAGAATTCTTAAGAGGAGTGTGTAATGTGCAGAAGAAAGAGCTTTAAACCTAGTAGCCTGTCTCTTGCTCACAAACCACTTGGGTATTTCGCTTGTTACATAAGTGTACAAAGAGCTCCTTACGCACCATCACTACAAAGAGTACTTCTCTTCATCTCAATGGTATCAAACATGCATAAAGATATCTTAAAGCAAGCTACTTAAAAAGGGATGAAAAATCATTTGGGAGTTTGAACAGATCAAAGCTGCAAAAGCATGTGACTCAAGCTGTTTTGCATCTTCTGAGTCATTCAGTAAAATCTGGACAAAGTCCTCCGCCTAGAGTAAATCACTAAAACATGCTGCGTTCGCGATTCACTTTATTTTAGTGAAACCATAAGACGTTGTTTTTTAGATTCAGAAATGTTTTTAAATACAAGTAGACACAGGGCCATAAGAACTTTCAGTGCAATGCAAAAAATTCATGGATGTTAAAGGATCTCAATGCAACCACAGATTCCAATTAAGAACCTTTATTTTTAAACTGTACCTTCAAATCAAGAGACCCCAAAACAAAGCGGGGGATAGTTATTGGACCTCATAAAGATGTAGAACTCACATTCCACCATAAACACGTGCACCCTGCTGGTTTTGGAGGCGGGTCTTGGCGAGATCAATGGGAAACACGCAGGTCACACCCACCAGTCCAGCCACGCCCCCATTAATCAGCTTAGCAGGGAGGCTGTGAACACCAGGAAACGAACACGCACATGCAGGACAAAAACCACACACAAAAACATGTCGTATAACGGCTTAGATGGATCTCAAATGGTATATCTGACATAAGAGGAAGTGGAAAGTTTACCTCACTTTCTTCTCGGCCATTTTGGCCACACTTTAACTGATTTCCTCCAATTCTTCTCTCTCTGCTGCAAACGTGTCAGAACAATCCGTCCACGACCCACCCGGGCCAGCTTTCTGGCACAGTGTGCCAACCTTCACACCCTTCCTTTTAGGATGAACAGCCACTCTTTTGTAAAAATAAATCACCTTGGAACTTGCTGTTAACCAAGAAACAAGAGAAATACAATTCAGGATAGTTATGATTCCAGAATTACTTTTTAGAATAACACGCAATATTTCTGGAATAAAAAAAGACTTTCCATTGCTTGCATAATCACAGATTTTACAGTCTGAATAGTGCTTTTCTATGGTGCACAAACAGAGAACATCCTCCTTCCTAAAGTCTCTCTAATCTTGCTTCTAATGAGGTTGTGACCTCTTAAATTAATCTAGAGAAGAGAGCTAACAGTTGAGGGGCTTATCAACATGATTTCCTGTTCCTCAACACAGTATCAACAACGTTTGTAAAAAAGATGTAAATATAGACATCTTATAGAAAATCTTACGTCAGTATATCAGTGTTTGTAGTTTTCTAGAGTAGATGAATGTAAAGTATTGTAAACTTTATTTGAGTAGTTGACATTTTCTGGTGAAAATTTACACAAGTAGAAGGAAATCTCTAAATCTTCCAGTGAACAAAATATTTAAAGTAACTCTTTATAAAAAGCTTATAGTAGTTAATGTTGGTTTCTACATTGATTAACATGAACTGACAATGAACAGTACATTGGTTACAGTGTTCATTTTTTTTTATTTAATTCATTATTATTTATATCTCAGTCAACATTAGATAATAAAAATACAACTGTTCATTATTATTTATATCTCAGTCAACATTAGATAATAAAAATACAACTGTTAGTTCATGTTATCTTGGTTCCATTAAATTATATTATCATATACAACTTTTGATTTTAATAATATACTGTTACTATTAACATTGACTAAAATATTGGTAGTTCATGTTAAATAATATTGTTAGTAAATGGAACTTTACTGTAAAGTGTTACAAAATTTAATCATTGAAATATTCATAAACTGCAAACATATCAATTACAGAAATGAATTTGAAGTTTAAAATAGTTTTGAATGGAAGTTAAACTTAAAATTTCTTCTTCTACTCATTACTGCAGGATTTCTTTACACTTTTTTCATCGTGTCACTCTTTTCCTTGCTTTCTCTTTTCCCTCACTTGTCCTAAAGTCCCTCTCTCATAACCTTACTCTCGTGTATGTTTCCATTAACTCTCACCTCATTGGGGGTATCCTTCTCTCTTTTCCTCCGGCATACTCACATCCTCCCTTTTCTCTGTCCCTCTCTCTTCCTCTCGCTCTGTCTTTTCTGGAGCCCAGTGGCATTCTGAGCATGCCTTTCTCTTCAGCACTGCTTTTTTTCAACCCTGCTCTATTCATACCCCTCCACTGCCAAAACACAGACAAGTGAGATCTGGCCCTGAGCACTCCCTCACTAAGACTTTCCACAACTACCCCAAACAGATCCCACCTCACGCAAGCATGCATATTTGACCAATTCACAAGTTTGAGAGAATGATTATCATGTTCTCACCTCTGTCAGTGCATTGACCGGTCGGATAAAACCGTCCACTTCCCCCTCTGCACGCTGACAATGTGTGCAGCGGCCGTAGTCAGGCACAAGAGATCCGACAGAGCCAGCCGCCACTCAGGGGCCGTTGCACAAACACAAGCATTGTCCCTCGGTGATTAAGTCCCTCCCTCTTGTGGCGACTCCCAGTGACATCGACAGGGAATGAACAGCTTTCCACTAATGAAACTTGACACACATTCACACATATACACACAAACACAAGCATGCACATTGCATTACACAACTTCATCTGAGCATATGCTACTATTTGGGAACAACATTTTTCAATTATTCATATGAAGGTCTTGATATACAGAAAAATAGAAAGTATATCTTATGATATATTAACAAATGATTTAACAAAAATGATAAACAATAAAAAATTTAGACTAAGGGCTATTTAGACCTTAAGGACAGACAGACAGACAGACAGACAGACAGATAGATAGATAGATAGATAGATAGATAGATAGATAGATAGATAGACAGACAGATAGATAGATAGATAGATAGATAGATAGATAGATAGATAGATAGATAGATAGATAGGCACACCGACAGTGTGTGTTACATGTCAACAGGGGGCGCTGGATCCTTACATTGAACACCAATTTGTTATTAACATCATTACAATTAGTCAAAAGGTACTAGTTTTAAAGACTCGTGTCATTCTGATGTTTTTAAAAAAGAATAATTCGATCTTAGGACGTTTTAGTCCATTTATGTTCATAATCACTATGCCAACAGCACTATTTAAAAACAACTTTATCTTAGTAAATTACAGTGCCAATCAACTTTTGTGGGTAACAAACAACAGCCACAATAGAGCTACTAAATAACGACTTATTTTAATGGTACTACAATTAAACGTTAAACCAAACAAATAATTTACGATAGAAAAACTACTAATTAAACGCAAAATGTCAGTGTAATGTATGATCATCCTATCTGTCGTTCACCTCTAGATCATCGATTAGATTCTCCAATAATAACAACAGAGCAACTTCCCTTCCAACGAAATTCAAATGTGTGTGCATTCCCTTTAAATGACCGTACCACTTCATGAGAGGGTAAGACACCTGACCGCAAAACTGACTAACTGAGATATTTTGTCTGTCACAGTGACTCGATCAGGTCAGCTAGTTATTAGAAACCGCTAATGTTGTAAACAACAGATATCACAAAGGTTTAGTCTGATTTGTTTTGATACTTTATTTGTTTTGGTGCGCGGAAACCCCTCTCCCCGTGGCAGATGGTAGCGCCCAGCCCATCTGTTCTCCTCCTGTGAAACGCGGATTGAAACAGATTGTACGACTCTACGGGTCGCAATGGCTACTGCGCCGCAAGGACAACAAGTTTTACTGTTCAGTTAAACAAGTCCTATGTGAGGAACACGCCGGGCGGAATCGTCTTAGCCACACTTTTTAATGCGAGACACTCGTTGGACAACGGAAAAATGTCCCAGGGATGTATAACTTCTGTGGAGGAGATCCAGTCTTGGTGGGAAGTCCCCGCCATAGCGCACTTCTGCTCTCTCTTCAGGACGGCGTTCAATTTACCAGACTTTGAAATCGAGGTAAATTAATACCTGTACGCACTTACGCCTCCGTTTCCTTTCCGCCAGGTTCATTAAAACGAAACCAAACAAAACAAACTCAACTTAACCGCATTTCCCAGCCACATGACTTTATGTTTGCTACTTGAAACATTCACACTGTTAGTGAGTTAACATTAGTAATGGTACGCCAACGCAGTTCTCTGGTAGTGATACTGAAGAAGTCAGTTATTTAGCGTCGGTTTATATAATAACAGAAATAAACCGTCCAGCCAGACGACTACCCAAAACACTGGACGTGCTGACTCTTGTGTTTGTGATTCGTTTTTACTTCAAAATACGATTTTATTAAAGACAAGACTTGTTTTGTAAATGGTTAGTAGTGTTTGGTTTCGTCTTTGTTTATAAACTGCGTGACTGAGTTGGGTTAACGTTATATATTGTAGGCTAGACTTGGTTTCGCCTTGTTGAAGTTCAACACATTGTTAATATAAATGGTCTGTTCGTATTTAAGCGTTAAATTTAAGCAGTTTGAAGTCGTCTGTAAATACTCGCAAGACCTGTTCTCATTCTTTCATTTTGAGATTCACGCGTCGAATAAGATTGACTCAAACTTTCTCTAGTGACTTGATTAACTGGATCACCTGGGCTTGTTTTGCTGTGCTTTGTTGTTCAAGCTCGGTGCTTTGTTATAAACTTGAGCCAAGTTCATGATTATTGGGTTACACGTTTATTGTTGGATCACAGGGTGCCTTCGAATTGGTTTAGTTTGTCTGTTTTGTTTGTGTTATTGATTTAGTCACTTTACAATGATGCTGTAAAATTAGTCTTCAAGATGACCTGCCGATGTGAATGTAAGCCAGAATCCTTTAAATAGAGTCGTTTTTACATTGACACCTCATTTTTAACATCTTCCCCTTAACTCGCATTTGGAAACAACAGTGAATTTGTCACAGGCGTCAGTAAACTCGGTCCATCTCGACCCCCACATGTGTGAAACGTGCTGGTCACTGGCTTTGTTATTGCTGGAGGGATATGAGGTGCTGATCACCGCGTGCTACTTCCAGAAAAAAAGTTAAGTGGCGTGATCAATTGGGAATTTCACACTAGAGATCAACCAATACTGTCCTGTTTATGGCGGATTATTTTATGATAGATTATTATAAGTGTCTGATATGCAGAAATTAATTTTAATAGTTTTTTATTGACTCCGTAACTAAATAAACAATAAAAAGTTCATTATAATAACATCAATTATTACTGTTGAATAATAATAATCATTGAATTGTTATGCAGCTGCTGCTGTTAATTTTAGATTTATTTTATGCAGAATTTTGTTATAACATTTCTTGCTTAAGAATAAATTGCTGTAATTAAAAAGTCATTATTCAAACAATACTTTTAAATAAGTTGCTTTGCCTGTTGGTGCTATATTTCATAGACCAATGATGCCATTGATCAGTACTAATGGAGTGAATATTTGTTTAAAAAAGACAACAAGCCAATTATCGGTTTCTAATTAGTATGTTGGATGATTATGGTCATGTTTGATTTTTTTTTTTTTTGCAGCATCCATCTTTTTGCATGTTTACTATGTGGACAGTTTGGTAATCTTATTTAATGCAGTGATCGCAGATTACAGGCAGCGTGTGTCAATGCAGTGTCAAAGGATTTACATTCAGAGGGTGGGAGTCTGTGTCAGGCGCAAGTCATTGACCATTTTGCAATTCATCCTTGCATCCTAATTGCATTCAGTGTAGGTGTCCAAGGTCATTCAGCACAAAGGCTCTCAGTCCCACTTCAGTATCCTGGTAACTTCGCAGCCGTGCGTGAATGGGACTGTGAATAATCTAATCGGTTGCTTTAATCTTGTGATTGAGACGTTTTTCAAGTCATCCCTCACACTGCGCCAGTCTTGTATTGTAATCTCAATTGTCCCAATGCTTATTAGTGTTAGAGTGGCTATTGAACACGGTAAGGATTCTGTTGTCTTTGCATTTCCGCAGAAGGTTGAACATGTTTTGACATTGTAAATCCTTGAGTTCAGGTGCAAAAATGTTGAATTGAACATTTTAATTTTCTTGCATCCACTTTGTATCTTTGGATTTCTGTCAAACTTTGTCATCTCATTTGCGTGAGCCAGTCAACACAAGTTGATGGGAATGTAATCAAAGCAGATTTCCCGGCAACTCGCCCAAAGATGATTTGGTGATGCATCGGCTTAGCCGACATTTTCATGTACCTCACTTGTTTGTTTTCAGCCCTTGTTGATCTTATCCGGGGCCATGTCTAAAAAAAGCAGGTGGATAGTTCAGTAAATAGAAAGCAAATCCAGTTGTAAGAGGATACAATGTCTTTTACGTAGGAGAAAGCCTACCTTATAAGGTGGCTGTATGACTGGCTGTTTCTCTTAAATGAACAGATTAACTTTGCACGTTGATTTTTCTCATTCCCCTGATTTGTCATGTAGCCCTTAACAATCTCAACCTGTTGAATATTTGTTCATCAGTTCAATCAAACTCTGACTTCTGAACATTTTATGATAATTAAAAACAGGGAAAGCATCTTGTTTTATCAAACGATCTTGCATTATTTTGCCATAATAAGGCTGAAAACCACTGAACGATTGAATTTGCTGATGAGTGTCACAAGCTTTGTGTGTCGAACACAGTGGATATTACAAAGGCAATGATCCAGTGTGAAGTTTAAGGTGTTGGCCAGCTCCTTTTCTTCTCTGGATCCATTCTGGGGGCTGACAATGGAGATTCTTCTTGGCAAGCTGACAAAACGGCTCCTTGCGCATTGTTCCTTGGTTACACTTCACAGTCGCGCTCCATATCTCTGCCCTAGATGAGAGAAGGGCTCGGCAGGAAGAGGCCTTATTCGCTTGGGCTCACTCCGTGCTCTTTGTCTGTGTGAAGCACGCTTGATTTCCTGGCAGTGTGGCTGTGAAACGAGCCCTGAAATCCCACCACCTCCAAGAGCTGAGAGAGGCCGTGTCCTTCAGGATGTCCCCCCTCACCCCTCATACACAAACACAGCCAGAGAACCGAGCCAGCCGACTCCACACAGAGGATGAGAGTTGGTGTTTTGTTGCTTGTCTGTTTTCATATGTCTTCATTATCAATTTGATGGCGTCTAGAGAGTGGGTGGATAATTGATCTGTGAGCATTTGTTCCAAGCGTTTGTCTCAGCAAAAGATGGGATCGGGACTTAATTTAGTTTCTGAATTGATTATATTTGGTGGGCAAAGTCAGAAGTGTGGGGAGCTAGAGAAAGACAAGCTCATTGAGCTGATTACTCAAAGTTTTCATTTTAAGGAACCAAGCATCACACGCACTCTTTAATTGTGTAAGAATTGACCGTGGTTGCATAAATACGATCCTTTTAGTAGATTTGCAGCCATTTACATTTCTCCTAATCCAGGTGCCAGTTTGTTGACATTCATTTTTCCACTACAGTTCAAAAGTTTGGGATTGGTAAGTAATTTTTTGTTTTAGAAAATTGTCTCTTATGCATTTTGGCTGCTTTTATTTGATCAGAAATACAGTAAAAAAAAAAAAATCAAATCTCACGATTTAAAATTCCTTTGATGCAAAGCTGAAATTTTAGCATCATTACTCCAGTTTTCAGTGTCACATGATCCTTTAGAAATCATTCTAACATAATGATTTGCTGCTTAGGAAACTTTATCATCACCATTAATGTTGAAAACTGTTGTGCTGCTTAATATTTTTGTAAAAACCGTGATGCATTTTTTTTTTTTTGAAAGATAAAGAGCAGCATTTATTTGAAATGGAGATCTTTTGTGAAGTTATGTATTCATCATTTTAATGTTTCTTTGATGAATAAAAGTATTAAAGAGCCCCATTATGCCATTTTTAAGGTTGCAAATATTGTTTTAAGAGTCTCCTAAAACACGTTTACATGCATGCAAGGTCAAAAACACGTTAGTTTTCTCAAAACACGTTAGTCTCTCTAAACCCCTCCTTTCTGTGAGCTCTCACTGCTGTGATTGGTCAGATGGTGCAGTCCTTTTTGATTGGTCTACTGTGTACAGCGCATGTCTGAAACGAAACGCCCATTGCTATAACGGAATGACAGCCCTGGAGACTTGTCAATACATAGAAAATATGGTATCGATTGAACCTTACCAATTAGATCCGGAGTCCGATGATGAAGTGGTTGATCGACAAGAGACTGATTCGCAAGCACAACTGGAGCAGGATGTTACTCAGTGATAAGTGTCAAGTATTAACAAGTTTGTGGTAAGTGTAAGATGTGATAAAACAAATTTACTCTCACAGCGCAGGATACAGTGTCTTCTCGACATGATGTTAACCACACAGAAATTTTACTGTGTTTGTGGGCAGGTAAGTTGGCAACGTAGAATGTGGGCGGACATTATGGATTTGTTTTATTTTGTTTGGTTAGGTGGTAAAAGTGTGTTATTTTGTTTTCTGACGACTCATTTAGGCAATTGCAAGCTGACTCTAAATAACTTTATTTATTGTGCACTGTCGGCTTCACAACTTTGCAGATTTTTGTGTTTATGTTCACATACAGGTACATGACACACTGCATGAAAGGTAATATTCGAAAAGGCATAGCAGGGGCACTTTAATTACTTCAAACGAACACAATCTTACGCCAAACATCTGAGTAAATGAAATAGTCGCAACTATAAGTAGTCATATTTTAAAGGGATCATCGGATGCCCATTTTCCACAAGTTGATATGATTCTTTAGGGTCTTCATGAAAAGTCTATAACTACATATGGTAGTGTAAAACAACACCCTTGGTAGTATGGTTGTATGGTAGTGTAAAACAACACCCTTTTTAACCCTGTCAAAAACAGCTCTTTTCAGAGCAAGCCATTTTCTTGCATGCTACTTTAAATGCAAATGAGCTCTGCTCAACCCGCCCCTCTTTTCCCGAACTGCTCTCCGAGAGACGGTAAACTTTAGCCACATTCATTGTGAAATTGGCTAACTAGCACGTTATTAGGAAAGGTGATTTGCAAATAGTCATATAAAAAAAAAAACCATATACTTCTTCTGTAGGTGAATCTGGATCACGAATGATTCATGCGAACATAAACGCATTTAGGTAGATTGTTACAGGGGTTCTTGTAATTGCAACTGTATATCTCAATGTAGACTTTAGGCCTTAATCTCACAAAGTCTTTTTATATGTAGTTGGTAATGGTAATCCATGTCTATAATTCATTATATATGTTTTTGTTGTTGTTGTTGAAGATTCTCAAAGATTAAATTTTGACAGGGTTTGATGCTGTCATGCTTGTAATTGACTCTTCATTTGATCCTCTTGTGGCTGGACTCCTTTTACACAGGTTTGCTAGTTGTTTCTCTGTCTTTTCTAATGAGAATCTGTGACTGAGCCAGTTAATAATTCAGACTAATTACCGCTTGTCTCTGTCAGAGATCATATACGCCATTGTGCAAGAGCTCATTAAGCCTTTGTCAAGCTCTGACATAGCACGTCCACATGTTCACTGACAGCTGTTTGTCTCATCCATGATCTTTTACATGGCAGAATTTCCTCAGTGTCTTCCCAGTGGATTATCACGGACTCCCTCCCTTTCATCTTCCTCATCTCACCTTCAGCTCCGGGTACAAGTGCCCCCTTATGCTCTTTCCTCCACCCAACTTGGGGTTGTGTGTTCTGCCAATGTTGAATAGAGTCTCATTCACGTTCTCCTCGCACACTGCTGCTCCATCATTGGCCCTGGCATGAGCATGACTAAATCACAGATGGTGGCTTTCTTTGCCTCTCCCCCTGGAGAGCCGAGATGGTCATAACTGGGTGCTGGTGTTCGTCTGGGGCACCTTTTCTTTAGGGCCTCGCGCTGCTTGATTGTAAAGGGAGATTTAATCTCAATGGGGCCTGGTGGAGCGGGAGCCGACAGCGGCTCTTGTTTTGAAAAGCAGATGGATTAAGATGAGGAAAATGGATTTGTGTCAGGAGGATCTGTAGTGCTCTCTCATTTTGCTCCAACACCGGGTGCCGATGGCCGTGAGCACGTATGCGCGTGCATGTGTGAAGCCTGTGTTGAATTAGCAGCTTTAATGTGTGAGGGACTCATCCTCAGTAGGGCTCCTGTGGTTTTGAGGAGGAGGATGTGAGCTCTGGCTTTGGGATTTGCACCATCAATAACTGATGGATCATCAGGCCTTATTTCAGACCCCAGATGCTGTTGCTTGAAAAGAACCGCTCTCACCCACCTTCATTCTGGATATTTTAAACAATCTACTCCAGTCAACCAGATGAGAAGACATTCATTCATTCTTAACAGTATCAGTTTTAATTAGCTTGCCAAGACACGTTCTTGTCCCGCACTGTTTGCAATGTGAATGATCTCTCTAAGTCTTCAGACTTAAGATTTTTGCATTATGTGAACAGCTGTTCAAAAGTTTTGAAGTCAAGGAATACATTTATTCAGTTAGGACACATTACATTTGATCAAAAGTGTCAGTAATTTATAATGTTGAGATTTCCTTTACAAATAAATGGTGTTCATTTATACTTTGTATTTAGTCCTTTGAAAATTTTTAAGCAGCACAACTGTTTTCATCATTGGTAATTAGAAATGTTTCTTGAGCAGCACATCAGTATATTAGAATGATTTCTGAAGGATCATGTGACACTGAAGACTTGAGTAATGATGCTGTAAATTCAGCTTGGCCATCACAGGAATAGATTACATTTTAAAGTTAATTAAAATACGTTATTTAACACTGTAATATTTTACAATATAACAGTTTTACTGTATTTTTGATCAAACAAATGAAGCTTTGGTGATCATAAGAAACTTAATTCAAAAACATTTAAAAATCTTATGATTCCAAACTTTTGCTAACATCTTTATTTTCTGAAGTACAGAATACTAGACAGATTTATCAGTGTCTCAGATTTCTCTCCAAAAACGGGGCCTTAAACTACTCATAACACCTTGGTAACTGCATAACAACCACCTAGCATCATGGCATCAAGTTTTGCATTAACTTTGCATTCTTCATGTGTTTAATAATGACCCCATTCAACAGTGAATCCATCATATGTGCACAACACTTCTGCCTTAACCACCGTATCCATCCACATTGTTATCACCAACTCCCCTCCCCCACCTCTGCAACTCTGATTGACAGGTGAGGGCAGAAGTAAATGTATCAGATGGTTCCACATGGGGTACGGGTGGAATGGGGTGGAGGGGTTTGTACTCTGTGGTGTTTGTTTCAGGCAGCTCCATTGTTAAAGCGCCCCATGGCTCCCAGTGTCTGTCTCCAGTTTGAGGCTGCCGCTCCACACGCCGTTGCTTGTTTGTGTTTCGTCTGGGATGAAATTGAAGCCCCATTGTGATCCTAGTTTGTCGGGTTGTGTGTTAACCCGCTTAGAGTGTGACTGTCAGGTGTTCCTCAGAGCGACGTGCTGTTTTTTGCTCGTGGCAGCATGATGCAAGAACCTGCTGGGAGCTCGTAAGAGCATGATGGGAAATCTGATGTTTAGTGTGTCATCTGGGATTGTAGCTCTCTCCCCGCAGACAGTTGAGTAGGTGGGGGCGGCACCAATGGGGGCTCCAGTGGGAATGTCACCCCGTAGGATGGAGTTGGATGGTGGGGGAGGCTGTTTGCATGAGACGTGAGGGACCCTCAGCCTACAGCGGAGGTGGCAGAGAGAGAGCGTGTATGTGTGAACCATGTGTGTGTGTTTTGGAGGGGTGTCTGTGCTTTGAGAGGCGAGTTTGTAACAATGGCCCGGCAAGACCCACTCATCTGCTCTTGGGAACAGTTGTTTGGATAGATGCCATGGTTGTCTTGTCTGTTGTGCTTATGGTAATGTTTCCTGGTTGTGCTCGCTTCACGACACGCTCTGTTCACTGATGTTAAAAATAGTCAATGTCAGTTTGCTCTGACCTCTTTTTCAGACCAACTCAACCTAAACTCTGAAATTGGACTTTCTTCTTGGTCTTTCTATGCTTTAAACAGTCAACCCTGTCGTATTTTGAGTATTAGCCTACTACTACATGCTTGGCTTACAACTAGTTGATAGTAAAGGTAGCTTTATTCATATCTACTTTGCATACATTTGGGTTGACACTTTGGGTCCAAAGTCAGACTTGAGTAACACCTAAATTCAGACTCCACTTCAGACAAATTCAGACTCATAAGCAACTTAATTTATGTTTAGGCTCTTAAGGAGAAATATTTTATCTGTATATGGTGGAACTGTTTACATAAGCAAGTCTCTCCTATAATCTGTATGAAAAAAATACATTTTAATGAATGATATTTAAATGGGACATCATCGGATGCCCATTTTCCACAAGTTAATATGATTCTTTAGGGTCTTAATGAAAAGTCTATGACATACTTAGGGGAAAAAATTCTCATTGGTAGTGTAAAACAACACCGTTTTTACCCTGTCAAAAACAGCTCTTTTCACAGCAGCCCATTTTGTTGCATGTCCCTTTAAATGCTAATGAGCTCCCCTCTCTTCCGCAGGGTGACAAGCCGTTCTGTTTACTTTAGCTGCGGAATTATTAGGAAAGATTCATAAAAACCCTTCATACTCACTTCTTAGGTGAAGCTGGATTACAAATGATTCCCTTCCCTTCAAAAACAAACGTAAACTACTGCACCTTCAGCAGCTCAGATGTCGGGAGTAAATGACGACTGCTATGTTCATTATTACATCCAACAACAAAACACCTCAATTGCTTAGGAGATATTCTTGTCTAATTTTTATAATTATAGGGTAGATGAGTGCACACACTGGCAACACATTTATGTTCAATGAATTTTCCATTCGATGACCCCTTTAATGAAGAAAAAAGATTTTTAATGTTATGCTTTTTAAAATTAATTCCCCATCCTTTGAATGTTGATTATTCATTTTAAAAGTAATTTTATTAATATAAAATTGTCAAATCATTTAAAAATAAGTAAATTTGTATTATAAGTTGTATATTGTAGTATATTGTCGAAGTTATATATTGTAAGTATCTTTTTTTTTTTTCTTTCTTTTTTTTGGAATTATGATTTTAAGTTAACATTAACTGACAAGGCATGGTTTCATTTGTTAATTTTTTTTAGCAGAAATACTTTAATAAACAGCGAATACTGCCACTGTAAGTAATGAAGTTATTTTGCAGTAGTGTTTGTAAATTTTTTGATAAGACTTATTTTTGTTCAGTGTTCATAAGCATGTGCTTTGTTCTGTGTTCATAACACATGTGCATGTGTTAAGCCCCAATGCTCAGTTTTGTTTTACTTTCCCTGGCAAACTAGTCCTGTGTTAATGGTCCATACATAAGCACATTATTGCACCTGGTGGTATAGGCTAATATCCTGTTCAAAATGTTGGCAACAAGACCACCAAGTGGAGGCTACGCTAGAGACTTGAGAATATGGGGAGGCAATTGTGAGGGGAGGTTTCCTAGAGTTAATGATCCCCATTCAGTCGCCTGTGCAATGATCCCAAACCCTGGATGTGTCTGGCCACCCATCCATGGCCACCTGTTGCACCTGGCCCTGACATTGAGACAGGTGGCCCAGCTCTGCCGATAAGCTGGCCTGCTCTTGACCCTTTCTAAAATTTGACTGGTGGGTATTATGACCAAAGTATTACTTAAACAGAACCCAAAAATGTTTTGCATTTTAAACAACCATATAATAATGCCTAGTTATGAATTTAGTATTTAAAATGTTAAAGCTACATAATCTAATATGATTTTTTTTTTTTTTAATTTGAATTAACTCTTTTAGGACTTGGTTACAAATAGAAGACATTAAAAAAGTGATACACTTATAAATTTCACTGGATGAGCCATAATTATTTGTAAAACTATATAATGTTTTACTTGCAGTAGAAAGGGTAGATAGCTAGGGTTGTCAGAGGACTGAATGTCTGGAAGAATAAGTGGTAATAATGCACTTTCTCACTGGTGGCTCTGTTATTTGGGCAGCGATTTTATGCATGGTTAAGTTCTTGGGAAGAGAGGAACAATAACTTATCTGGATTGTATCACTCCACTGTACATTATCCTCAACGGCCAGTCCAGCATTGCTCATCAGAATCTGTTGCACTGCAAAAACTTTATACAAGAAGAAAGTCTAAGTTATTGTAAGATCAACAGTTAGGTTGTGAAAGTTTTACTTCATAATGTTGCTGTATTGGTATGTAGGTTGAAAGTGTGCTATCAAGAGATACAGTTCAGGGAGTGGGGTGGACGTTATACAGATAGAGAGACGTTCACTGTCTTCCTGTTGCTCCCTTACCCAACAAAAGCTGTTAATTGTCTGTATACCATCTGAAGAGAGCTTCTGGTGTAAAGGACTGATACTGGGGGCGGCACATTTTTGCCAAAGCTGTCATGGCAGATACACAAACCTTTATCAGTGACGTTCAGTTAGCTCTGAGACTGATAAAATATACAACCTAATGATTTAATTAACCGTTTAACTAGTGCCACTTCAAACATTCTTGAACTGCAGATGTCATATGACTTACCATGTCAGCCATGTTAAAGATTTGCTTGAACTATTAAAGGCAAGTCTTCCTCTCTATTCTTAAAAATATCACACGGCGTGTAAATGATGATAGAATTGTCATTTGTTGGGTGAACTCTTTAAAGGAATACGCCACTATTTTTGAAAATAGGCTCATTTTCCAACTTCCCAAGAGTTAAAAAGTTGTGTTTTACCATTTTTGAATCCATTCAGCCAATCTTCAGGTCTGGCGGTAGCACTTTTAGCTGCAGCTTAGCATAGATCATTGAATCTGATTAGACCGTTAGCATCTTGTTAAAAAATTACCAAAGAGTTTCGATATTTTTTTCCTATTTAAATCTTGACTCCTCTGTAGTTAAATCTTGTACTAAGACTGACTGAAAATGAAAAGTTGCGTATTTTCTAGGCTGATATGGCTAGGAACTATACTCTGATTCCGGCATAATAATCAATAAACTTTGCTGCCGTCGCATAGGTGCAGCAGGCACAATGATATTCTGCAGCGCCTGAAAAATCCGGTTCAAATAGATACGGTTCAGGATCTGCACCAAAGTAAATATCTTCTGAATCGTCTCTCACAAATGTTTCCATGGTTGCAAGGCACTAGGCCTGGGCGATAAAACTGTATCGATTATTTATCGACAGTACACCTTCTTCGATAACGATATAAAACAATGTTCGATATACACTGCGTTCCAAATATTATGCAAGTGACATATAGGATTTCGGTATAATAAAGTGTCAGATTTTTGTTTGTGTTGTTTTTCACATCTTTTTTTTTTTTTTTTTTTTTTTTTTTTTTTTTTTTATGCAATCTGCGTGATGGGCGATTCGTCTTTCTGTATTAAGCAATGCATAAATACATGATGCTGTTTTCTTCATAATTGTTTATGCAATTTACTAAATTTATATTTGATTTATGAGTTAATTTAGTCATAATGCAGTTTTTTTTTATAGAGATTTATTTCCTTGCGTTGATAAATTAAATGTGCTGCATTATTTTGCTCATTGCGCCCTCCTGTGGCCTCGGGAGACAAGACAAAAGTTTCCGAATTACCTAGTTAATCTACATATAAAACATTAGAAATTACATATTTGTTTAATTTTTATTGTGTGTTTGACTGTTAAAACCAAAAAATTTTGTTGTTTGTCTCAATAAATTGGGTTAATTAAAAAAAAAAAGTTGTGACATTTGGCAAGTATGGTAACCCACACTCGGAATTGGTGATCTGCATTTAACCCATCCAAGTGCACACACACAGCAGTGAGTAGGGAACACACACACACACACCGTGAACACACACCCGGAGCAGTGGGCAGCCCTTTTTGCTCCAGCGCCCGGGGAGCAATTGGGGGTTTAGTGCCTTGCTCAAGGGCACTTCAGTCATGGGTATTGAGGGTGGAAGAGAGCGCTGTTCATTCACTCCCCCTACCTACAACTCCTGCCAGCACTGAGACTCAAACCTGCAACCTTCGGGTTACATGTCCGATTCTCTAACCATTAGGCCACAGCTGCCCCCAAAAATACAAATACAGTGAAAATATACTGTGGATAAATAAATTCTATTCTTCTTTGTTTAACAAAAGGTTATAAAAAATGTCAATAATTAGTGATACTGAACTATATGAAACTTATTGTTGATGCACTTTTTAGCTATATTGCCCAGCCCTACAAGGCACGCTCCCTGTGCAAGCAGGTGGTCATGTTGGTTATGTTGATGGAAGTTAGCCTGTTTTCAGGCACTGCGTAATATCATTGTTCCTGCTGCACCCATGGTATCGCAGCAAAGAATATCCAGAATGAGAGTATAGTTCCTAGCCATATAAAATCTCAGCTTTTCATTTTCCGTCGGTCTTAGTACATGATGTAACTACAGAAGTTTTAGATTGGAAAAATATCGAAACTCTTTAGTAATTTGAGCGAGATGCTAATGGTCTAATCAGATTCAATGATGTATGCTAAGCTGCAGCTAAAAGTGCTACCGCCAGACCCGGAGATCGACTGAATGGATTCAAAAACAGTAAAACTCAACTGCTTAACTCTAGGAGAGTTGGAAAATGAGCCTATTTTCAGAAATAGTGGCGTGTTCCTTTAACCTTGGACTTGACTGAAAATGTTACTCCTAATGACTCATCAAATGCTATCATTTTGGTTTCTTACCCAACTGTGCTATGCACTTGCCATACCTGTTTTGCTAGTTGGTTAAGAAAGAAGATAGAGGTCGGAGATCGTCAGGGAGCTGTTAAAAGAGACTTTGTGGAGGAAAGGACACGCACAACATTAATTCCCCTTCTCTGCCATCTGAGCCACTGAATGGCACTTCAAAAGAGAAGTGGGGTTGTGTTAATCCCCCGCAGTCGGCCTCAGGTTTGAAGTGTGATCAAAGTCGAGGCTGCACTGATAGATGGGCCCACTCTGGCCCTCTTACTGTCAAGGGACCAGGAAGTTTTGTAGGCGTAACGGAGGATCTGAGGGATGTGTGGAAGGCCAGAATGGCCCATCACTCGAAGTTGATCCTGGATGTTCATGACAACCCCAAACATTCAGAGTGTGAAAGATGGATACAAATAGATGAAGACATGAAGAGGTACAAAATTTGCCCAGCCATAAGCCTTTTTGTTACAGTGGATCCATCTCACCTCTGGATTTCCTGTCTGAGCAGAATATTCCTTCAATAAGGAGTTTCACAGACACTTTAGACTCTTTGAGTACCTAGAGGGGATAATCAATAGCTTTTAAATTGCTTCAACAATCAACCCAAAATAGCCTAATAGATTCAGCACGTTAAGCAATACCACTGACATCTTTTCCTAGAGAACAATCTAAGGACAGTGCATTTTTTCACCTTAAGCACAAACGTGTCTCATCCTGTTTTTCAAGCTCTCCCTCTGTTTTTCCTCCTGCTGACACTGGGCTCCTGGTTTCCGTGCCTCTCCACAGCCAGGAGGTGTGTGAGCTGACCCTCCGTGACCCCGTTCCCTCCGCCATTTCTCTAGAGAGAAATAGCAATCTGCAGCTTGAGTGAATCTCACAATGAATGGATGGGCTGCCTCTCTCACCCTTGAGTTAATTTTGTAGTGTCACTCTGGTCTGAAGGGGTAAAGGGGGAGGATGTTTTATACGGGAGCTGAAAAGTGCTCCCTGTTGCTTGAGGGACTGAGCGGCTCGGTGATTTCTCGTGAAAGGAAAGCAACCACAGTCACTAAGCTCCTTGAGATGGACCGGTGATGCAGCACTGACCATTTACATTTCTCGATTTCTCCCTCCCTCTTTCTTGGTGACATTGGGCATGAGAAAGAAGTGCATGCTGGGTCAGCCTAGCCGTGGCTGTGGGCTCATGCTTTCGCTCAACTTCTCTTCTGCTCCTTTCAGCAGGCTGGAGTTTGCAGTCCCACTTACTGCCGCTTCATAAACCCTGAATAGCTGCAACACAATGGAAGAAGACGGGGGTCAAGGTTAAACCACAGTTCCATCTTATTCGCTTTATCAAGAACCTGGAATATTTTTGGGTGCATTTTCAGTGCAGTTACTCTTAGGGATTTTACCATACATCCAACTTGTTTGGTGTTTAAAGTCAGGTGGTTTCAAATCATACTTTAGTACTCTTGCAGTACTCCGTTGTTAATTCATATTGACAGTGACTTATCGCTTTTTTTTTATTGGTTTTACATAATGTTTTAATAGCCTGTTCAGATGGGTGTACTATGAACATCTGTATAGTATGTTCATAAGTACACCCATCTGTATATCATGCTGATAGTATTTAAAAATCTGTAAATTATGTCCACAGTACTGCCTTATCTGTATATTTATTGTACGTTTGTAACACATTGTAGACACTGTATATCCTGTACTTACTGCTTATTGCACTTCTGGTTAGATGCTAACTGCATTTTGTTGCCTTGTACCTTACATGTGCAATGACAATGAAGTTGAATCTAATCTAAAGATGTCTAATTTGCTTTGAATTGTCATTAAGCTGAAGCTTTCATCTAGAGCTAATTGCAGTTCACTAATTATTGAGAAAATCCCTTCAGAGCGACCCAGGATGAAGTGTCTTGTCAAAGGTCATGATGGTAATAGCTCATGGATTGCCCCTCGAAGGGACCGAGCCTAAACTGCTGCCCAGATATTTCATGACTTGGCTACGCCAGATGTTATGATGTAATGCATCAGTTTGCTTCAGGAATAAGAACTTCTGACCAAAGCTGTGCCACTGTTGGCACTTAACCTTCACATAAATCACATTTCTGAATCACATCACAAAGTATGTTTAAATGCACTTTAAAAATTAGATTTTAGTTTTACTAAAGCAAAGAATTGTCTTTTTGTTAACACTTTAGTTTAGGTACCAATTCTCACTTTTGAGTAGTTGCATATTATTAGCATATTGGCTTTTTATTAGTCCTAATAAAACACAAATTAATGCCTTATTCTGCATGACCATATTGTAGATCACTTAATCCAACCCCATACCTAAACTTAACAACTTAACTGAAGTTTAATGAGGCAACGTCATAGTTAATAGTCAGAATTGGCCCCCAAACTGAAGTGTGACCATCTTTTTAAAATTGAGATTGACCAGTGATGGACGATAAATTGCTTTAGTCCAACTAACTTCAAACTTTTGAAGTGCAAGGTTGAGAACCAAGGGTGCTACAAATAGGAAAGGCTGGGAAAATTTGGTCATGCTAATACCACTAAACTAAAATGAACTATACAAGTTATTGTACTACGATTGAGCTCTGTGTTGTGTGCTTGCTTGCTTTGAAAGACAGAGTCAATGCAAAAGGTGCATTTAATCCTTTTAAATATTTGCATATTGCATTTTGATGTGTGCACGGACAGATGAGGACTATAGCTTTCCTACACAAAACCCACTGTAGCTTAATTATTACTGTAAATGTACTTACTGTGACCCCAGCTATATGTGCTGATCAATCAGTCAAAGTTGACCTTGGGCTAAATGTCACTAACACAAAGGTGAGAAAGTAAAGACATATGAGGATGAGTAACAAACATTTATACAGGAAGTTGGGTTTATCCAAGCCAAATGGTGTGTAAAATGCTTTGTAGTGGTGTAATCTTACATCTTAAAGATCTAATTAAGGTGACACCACTTTCATCCAACATTCAGTGCACATTTGGAAGGGGTTTTTAACATGTGGCTCTTGCAAACAAAAGAAGTTTGTCAGGTTGGTTCCTGAACTGGCTATGGTTGAGTGCCATCACTCTACAGGCAGTTCCTTGTAACGGCAATTTGTCTTTCTCTGGTTTCAGTCATAATGCATAATGACAACCTTAGAAGGTAGTCAAACATGATCTGTTATTGCATCCCTTTACTTTTAGCTTTAGTAAGAGTTTTGTAACAGGAGGTTATATTGTTTTGCTGAAAATGTCAAACGACCATATGAAATTCATAAATCCACATTACTACTGTGAGTGCATTTAGTTAGCCACAACATTTTCTCATCAGTGAAAGAGTGGTATAAAAATGTCAGGCTGGGCTGTTAAAACTGATATCATTTCATCAGTTCGTAAAAGCAGCTGCTAGTTAAACTCAACCCTGCTATAATAACTAACCTCCCCTGCCTGCTGTTCTCTGTTTGATAGGAACTTGAGCAAGCACTACTGAAACAAGACCAAGACTTCCTCTCAGACCTCCTCTGCTCCCTGCTGAAAGGATGTTACCAGCGAAGAGACATCACGTAAGCACATCATCAGTATTTCCTGTTCCTACCTTAGTCACAATGTAACTGAAGTAGTGACAGTTCTGTTTTTCCATATTATGACGTACAGCTGAGTAAAACAGTTTAATGGAAAAAAAAAAAGTAGGACGAGAGTTATTTTAATTAAAAATTGTGATGTCAAAATGAATTACTAAACTAAAATAAAAAGTGGGTAAAAAGTAGAAAATAAAGCTCAGTCAGTACTTGTGGCATAATGTTGATTTTAGTGCTATCAAACGATTAATTGCGATTTATCACATCCAAAATAAAAGTTTTTGTTCATGTAATATGTGTGTGTACTGTATATTTGTTGTGTATACAAATACACACACATACAGTAAATATTTTGAAAATGTTTACATGTATTTACATGTGTATATATTTATATTCATATAATTTATATTATATATAAAAATATTTTATATAAATATTAACATTTTTCTGAAATATACACATGCATGTGTGTGTATTTATATATACATAATAAATATACACAGTACACAAACATTATGTAAACAAAAACTTATACACAGTACACAAAATTTTTTTAAAGAAATAGTTTTTTTAAATGATTAGTTATTTATAATTTTTATTTGTTTTCCTAAAAAAAGATCAAACAGATTGGTTACAGTGAGTTGCTAACAATAGAAGTGAATTGGGCCAATCTGTAAACTTAAAACAATAAATGATATAGTTTAACCACAAGACTTAAACAGTATGACTATTAACATGATTTTAGTGTGATGAAATTGCTTACTAAATTAATTTCACAACCTTTTCTGGGTAAAGTCTGTGTAAAATCTAGTTTTTCAACTTTGTTGCCATGAAAACATAATGTCCTAAATTGACCAAAATGATTTAAACATCTTTACAGCACAAATAGTATACAAATTCTAACATTTCAATTGCACATTTCTTTTAAATCCTACTTAAAGAATTGCCCCATTCACTTCTATTGTTATAGTGCCAAGCTGGAACCTCTTTAATCTCTAAAAAAAAAACACATGGGATGAAACAATTAAATTTTTTTTTTTTAGCATTTAGTATTATGCAACAAAAGCTGTTGATTGAGCTTAACTTGTATTGAACCTGAAATATTCCTTTATTGAGAGTACTGTACTGTTTTTGATTTGGCAACCCTCTCTGTGCTCTTGAAAGATCTTGCGCATGTTATTGCCCAACCCACATCCTGTGTTTGACTCAGAATCCATCTCCATCTGCATGTGACCAGTTGCCCGTAGTAGTGCTGTAGCCATGCAGCTAGGTTACCTGCAGCAGTAGTAGGTCAAGGGGCCATGGGCCCCATCCCTGTAAAGAGTGTGAGTTATTGTGCGAGTCAGTGCTGTGATGAATGACTGGCCCCTAAAGGGAGCGCCCTTCCATAGCGGTGCCTCATCAGCAGCAAAAAGAAGTCCGGTCGATGACTGGGTAGGAAAGAATCATCCCTTTTGCATACTCAGGCAGACCATTAACAGGATGCAGGGTTTTATTGGATTCGACAGCAACTGGCATCCAGGGGAAGGCCGCGGGGCACTGGCCTTTCACAGAAGTGCCCTTTTCATTCTACATGTGCTAAACGGCCCAGCAGAATGGGGGAGGGAGTGTTACGGATGAGAGAGAGAGGCAGAGAAAGATGCAATGGCAGGGGGCCTGCAGCTGTGAGAGAGATCATTCTGCTTTCTCAAGATAAGCCTATTCTTTCTCTCCTTTTTCGCTCTCTACATTCTCTCTTGTTGTACTGAGGCTTACCCTTGCCCTACACATTAGCACCAGGAACTGGGTTTTGGGTTGATCGAATTGACCCTACCCAGAACTAACTAGCCTATGTCATCACAAAAAGACTTTAATCATATGAATAATTTATTCACGAATTATCATAACTTAAAATCGACGTGAAAGGCTGCTGCAAAGTAGATAGTTTGTTGTTTTATGCTCATAAGCAAATTTTGAAATATTGAATATAATTTGATGGATGGAAACAACAAATATGTGAACAAAATTGTTCAAAAAAAATTATTCTCTTAATTCATAAATGGGCATCCAAAGAGTCATGTGACTGCCTCAAGACATTTGGCTGAATAATTCACTGAGATCACTGACAATGATTACTTTCCAGAAATATGTTGATATGTTGTTATTTCCAGACATCAGGCCAGCAAATGTCTTGTTGCCTATTGTTATGGCAAGTTTGTTAATTAATGTTTAGTTTGACATGACTAGTCAATTCAAGATATAAAGATACATTGTAACCCAAAATATTCAGTGTGTGTTTTTTTTTTTTTTTTAGGATTCAGTCCTTTAGCAGTTACCTGGAAGACATTATCAATTACCGCTGGGAACTGGAAGAAGGGAAGGCCAATCCACTGAAGGAGCACCAGTTTGAAGAGCTGCCACCCCGCACACAGGTGGAACTCTTGCACAGACTCTGTGACTATCGTCTTGATGCTGCTGATGTCTTTGATCGGCTCAAGGTAGCAAGCTTGTAATAGCACAAAAACAGATACAGCTTTTGCATTTGTTTGTTTAATACTCCCCATAACAGAAGTGATCAAGATGTGTTTTGTCTAAAATAAATCCTGGGTTTTGCAGGGCCTGGATGCAGATAGTTTACGTGTTGAGCCTCTGGGCCGGGATGGGAACGGGGCCCTCTATTGGTATTTTTATGGTACGCGGCTGTACAAAGAGGAGCCAGTCGAAGCAATGTCTCCCCAATTCAGGTATGGAGAGGTGATTTCACAAAAGCCTACAAGAAACAATGGCATTTATGTTTGTTAGTCTATATAAAAGAAACCTTTGCAAAAAAACATTTTCACAGTGACAGTTACAACAGAGAAAAGAAAAGAAGAGGGAGGCCACCAAAGAAGTCTGAAGATAGATTGGCCACGTAAGACCTCTTTAAACATCCATTTAATGCATTGTTTTAAATGCTGTTGTACAAAGACTTCCTAGTCACAGTTTGGTGCTTTGAAATTGCATTATTTAGAAAGAGAAGTGTCCAATCTTGCTTGTTTCAGGGAGGAGGAAGGGGAAGACTCTGTGAAGGAAGAGGATGAAATTGTTGTGGAGCCCATGCCTGTAATAGGTGAGACACTGCAAACAAGTATTGCTGCTTTTAGTTTGTTTTAGACCTAAAGAATGTAGGGTTATTGAACCACCATTTTTCCATCATTATTATTCTGCATTGTAAGTGGCTTAAAGTGCCCAGGGCGGCTGTAATGCATGTCTACTGTAATGTGCATGAAATGCTCTTTCAGCAAAAGCATGAAATGTGGAGCTTTTATGACAGAAGTTGAAATGATATGCTAGTAACTGTGCCGGCAGTTGTAGCTTGGTGAATAAAGATTTTTTAGGAGTTCAAAGCTCAAGCTACTGGTTGGTAGCTAAATATTTCTAGTATGTCTGATAAATTATTATCAGGATGCTTTGGTTTTATTATAAAATTCTTGTATTTTGTTAATTTGTCATTTTTGTGTACTTTGGAGTTTTTTAACTGATCTTTGAACATGAATAATCTTTGATATTGATCATTTTTGATTGTGTTAATGAGGTGATATTTGTGTTATGTTTTGTCAGAGCGTGAGCGTGGGGCCTGGTCTCTGGTGTGTGACACAGAGGAGCAGTGGGTCAATCTGGCCGAAAGTGTTAAGGACAAAATCTCTCCTCAGGACCGGCACCTGCACCGCATCATCACTCAAAACTTCCTGTCTGAGATCAGAAACATGATTGAACACAAGGTGAGAGAATTCACTCTTGTCTGATTGCACCTCATGTGATGCAATCATGAGTCACGTTATGAGTCAAACCAGGATATAGGTTATAATCTTAGTAGAGATTACCATATCTATGGTGGCATATGCAGTTAAGCAATGTCATTAGGATGTTTATATGTTTCTTTCAGAAGTCCTTTTGAGAACAATTTGATTAACCTCTTGTAATTTAGAAAACATGAATAAAATTATTTTCTACTTTTCATAATATATTTTTAAATGATTTCAATTTAAAATGTATTGTTCTTAAAATCATAAAATCTAAATCAGGAGTATTTAAAGGAGTAGTTCACATCCAGAAGAGAAATTTCTTCATGTCAAGTTAGGGGCAGATCAGACATTGTATGGCTGAGTTATAACAACTTCCTGTTTCATGGCGAAACATCAAAATTTCAACAATTCCTAGAGGGTCCCCACACCACTGGTGCTTGGGCTCTAATTATCCTCTATACACTGGTTAGAGATTAAATTGCCATGCAAGGTCCATTGTCCTTAGGGACAATTGCAAGTGCTCCAGAATAATAGTATCTACATGGTGCAGCAGATTAATAACTCAAGTTTAGATCAATGTTATACTCAAGTTTAAAGCTATTTGCACATAGATAATAGATTAACTAATCTTTGCTTTCTTACCAGTGAGAAACTGTCTATAACAGATGCATGTTGATATGCACATTTTGCAGTGGTGTTGACATGTCATTTCCATGGCTAATCAAGACCTATTAGAGTGTCTGGTTGCCATAACTACCATGCTCCCAGCAATCATCATTACATACCCTCACTGCTTCCAGCATTATGCAACTTAATATTTTCCACACCTGTACATATATCTGTAAAGAACCAGATATTTTCTCTCGCAAGCTTGATGCAACGGGTTTTAACTTGGACAACTGCCTCTTCAAATCAAACCCATCCACCCACTCTCTCACACATGCACACAAGCAGTCTCACAGCCCTGTCAGAGCCAATCCATCTAGCCGTCGTTATGTGGCAGGCTCTCACCTTGAAGAGAGCTGGAGCATGGTGATTGACGGCCTGCAGCGCTGCAGGTTTTTTGACCTCTTAAGTGGTGATACCACAGACACTCCATCTTCTAGCATGGGATTAAGTGTTGTAGGCTAATGCACAAAGCAGAAGATCCTGAATATACTCAGATGGGGCGAAGATGGGCCTTTGTCACCATGGGCTGTTTGGTTTTGTGATGACACCCTTTAACCTTCCTTCAGCCTCTTGGTTAAAACAAAGGGCATATTCAGGAGGGATTGATACCCCCTTCCAAGTGACCTACCTGACACCCATATATGTGTATAACTGACAAGGTTATTCTTCCCCAGGAGAAAGAGATGAAGCAGAAGACACTGAATCTGCCCAAGGAACACAACAGCCTTTGCCACACTGAACAAAATGGCAGCAAAGAGAATGGGGTTGGCTTTTTAAAACATATCAGCACTTTCTTGTTTATCTATGTGATGTAAGCTATGGTTTAATTTATGATTTGGTGTGAACAGACACGAGTCACAAATGAAGTTGACAAGCAGAAGGAGGAGGATCTGGAAAGGCAAGTCCTGCTCGCTGAACAACGGAAAGAAGAAGAGAGACTGCTTCAGGAAGAACGGGAGAGAGAGGAACAGGAGAGAGTCCAAGCTGTCGAGGGTGAGTCACACTCAAGGTAACCGGTGACCAAAGTTTCCCCAGAAGCGTGATCAAACACTCACTGACGCTGAAGCACATTCTGTGGTCTTGTCTCAACATGGAGGTTTTGAAGTCAGCATGCTTTTAACCCAAGGCTGCTTTAATCATATGAAGAGCTGAGCTAGGGGAAATGATCAACCTCACTTCTCGTGAGCATCATCCAGCTCTGATATCCCCTGTCAGCGAGGTAATTAACTCTTGATTGTGCTGCTGCTGATGGGCCTATCCACATTAATGTATTATGGATGAAGATCGGGCCTGCAGTTCTCTCCAGTGGTTTCTTCCTCGAGCTCTTTTAATCCTCCCAGCAGGGTGTGTCAGTCAGGGCCTTTAATGTCAGCATATAAAGCACTTCTCTCCTTTATCTTGCCTGTGCCCTTTGATCAAATGTGCCTTCTAAAGCTGCCTGATGAATTGCTCGTATTACTACTAGATTTCGTTTGCAAACTTTTCATCACCTTGGCCCAGGCAGAAGTGGGCAGGTAACAAGTGCACTATTAATGGTAATAAAAAGTGTGAAGGGCTTTATTATTCTGTCATTCACTGATGTGTTTTTCTATGTTGTTCAGAGCGTGCACGTAGAAGGAAGCAGCGAGAAGAGAAGGCCTGGTTGCTCTCTCAAGGAAAAGAACTTCCCCCTGAGCTGCTGAATCTGGAGACTCACTCACCTAGTCGCCGAACACGTCGCACCAAAGAGTTGTAAGGACTTTGTTTTAGCTTTCAAACTCAGTATTAGCTTTGAATTTTGCTAATGGTCTCCTAACATGCATTTAATGTTAATTTTACTTGTTAATTAATATGTGTAAGCTTTTATATTTAGTTCGATGTGGTTGTTGCTATTCGGTTCTCATTTCTCTTTCTATATTGTAGTTATGACATAGATGATGATTACACTGCTCTGTATAAAGGTATGTTTGGACAATGGCGTTGTGCTGTGGTCAAACCACAGTGTTTGTTTCCTCATTCACTACTTACTGTAAAGTAGAAGTTCCACTGAAATAAAGTACAATTATTTTCTTGTCAGTGTTGGAGGCCCTCAAAGCACACAAAGATGCCTGGCCTTTCATGGAGCCTGTTGATGAGTCTTATGCCCCCAACTATCATGAAATCATACAGGTGGGCATACAAAATGTTATAAAGAAATTAGTTTAACCTTGTTAAGAATAATTCAAAAAGTTATTTAAAATGTTTTGTCAGACTCCAATGGACCTGTCCACCATTGAGAGAAAGCTGAATGATGGGGAGTACGTCGCTAAGGATGAGTTTGTGGCTGATGTAAAGCTTATGTTTGAGAACTGTCTGGAATACAATGGAGAAGAGAGTGGTAAATATGATTTAACACTGTTTTGTTGCCAAGTTGAGCAGAATAGCTAAGCAGAAGTGAAACATGTTTAAAAATAATCTGCTCAACAAAATGTAGATAAAAATTGATGAGCAAAGCAAGTCATACAAGTAGTGGAAGTATGTAGAGAGGCTCTGACATTGATTAATAGAGAGTGATTGAGCTGTCCTCTAGTGCACCAGGTCTTGCAGTGCCACAGAGACATTCCAGCCCCGCAGCTCCCCTCCCTGGAGCCATTCATCCATCAGAATGCACTCCCCTGGGGGTGGCGGGGTCAGAGGTTAACTGTGGTTCTGTGACCTGGTTGGTGTGCTTGCTGTGGATGGGGAGATGAGATTGTGTGTGTGTGTGTGTGCACGCGTGCTTGTGTTTACCTGTCTGTATCTAATCAGAATACACAATAATGGCTGAGTCCTTGGAACGCTGCTTTAGCCGGGCCCTACTGAAGCACTTCCCTGCTGAGGATGGCGACACGGACGAGGAGTTTCACGTGAGCAGTGAGGACCGTGACCGCAAGGATAAAAAGAAGAACAAAAGTCACAAACAGTCAGGTCCTGAGAGCTTGATCAGAGCCACTGAGCAAGTTCAAAAACGCAAAACATCCAATAGTGGAAAAGGAAACAATCAGCAACAAGACTATCCCAAATCTGCTTTACAATACCCTCCCCCACACTATACCAGTGGTCCCCCACATCCTCATAACATCCACCCAAGACAGCAACAGGCTGGCATGCTACATCCTGCTCAACAGGTTAGACTACACTCTACACAAAAAATTTGTTTATTGTTGAGAGCTGAAACAACAGTTTTGACTGGAGCACTTCTTATTGTCGGTACTTCATAAGAGATGTACTCTTTTTGCCTATAGTTTCAACAACCTATAGGTGCTTTGAGACCAGGAATGTATGCTCAACGAATGATGATTGACCCTCAGTATCCATATCCTGGACAAAGACCCCTTATGTCCAGGCCACCGGTGGACCACAGAAGTCAGCATATACCTCAGTACAGCATGCAGGTATGTAGTGATCTTCAACCAGCAGTATTAGTTTCAATCACTTACAGTTTGTTAACTCACGTCTTGAAGGTCGTTTATAATGGTTTATTTTTAATTTTTAATCAGGGTTCCCACATAAATGGTCCACATCTTGGTCCTGGATACCCGATTGGACTTGATGGCCAACCACTTCAACCTCCACATCAGCAACATTCTTATCCTGGTCCTACTCATGGTCCATCTCTTGGCCCAAGGCCAATGACTCTTCAGCCTGGAGGTTTCTGTGCCCCTCCACCTGAAGGCACCATGCACCCTTCACAGCAACATCCAGAAGGGCAGTCCATTCAGCCTATGGGTAACCAGTACCCCAGGCCAGGAGTCCCAATGCATAGTTCCTACCCTCCTTATGGCCCTCATAGTATGAACGTGCCCAGGCTGTGGCCTCCCATAAACCATCATGGGCAGCCGACACCTGGTGGACCTATGATGCAAGAGCAGAGTGCAACAAGCCAGCATCCATACAATAACAACATGATCCGTCCTCCACACGGTACTGGTTATGCAATGACAAATGGTCAATACAGAATGCCCTCTGTCAGCTCCCAAAGTCCCATTGGCCAAAGACCAACAGGGGCCCCTCAGGTCTCAAGGCCACATTTAGCTTCCATGCTTGATAGCCCAGAGATGATTGCCCTCCAGCAGCTCTCAGCCTCATCGTTTCATCGTGTTGAGAACTTTCAGCCTGTCCCACAAAGTGATGGTAATGCTTTAGCTTCTGCTGCTTTGTCTCCTGAAAACCAGCTCATCAGGCCTGTTATAGATGGCACTGCAGACATCCAGCACACTCCCGCATTCCCCAAAGGTAAGAGTTCCTTACCATATTTTGGCATTACACTATTGCTTTCAATGAAAATGGGATGTGCACCTGCAATGATTTAAGTGCATATTAACACCATTGTATGTCCCGACAGGTTCAAGTCCAAAATCTGGTGATAAACCGTCAACTGGAGAAAATGCTTTGACTGAAGCTGACAGCAATTCTCATCACAATCCAACAGAAAAATCTGAGCAGCCTTCTCTAGGAACAGCTGTGACATCTGTGTCCAATCCAAGCACTGAAGGCCCCAGTCAGAATGAAGAGAAACATAGACTATCAAATCAAGAGAAAATCCACAGTGATAACTACCCATATTCTCAATCCCAATCAGGTCCCCCACAGCAAAAATCTGTTGATGACTCTTCATTACCCCTAAATGGTCCTCAGCCAATGTCCCATAAAACCCCAGATGAAATTCCCCAGTATCACTCTCAACAAATCCATAAACATGTTCCACCACAATTTATTCAGAATGGTTCTCAACAGCAGTCTCAGAATGTTCCTTCACATGTTCTGCAGAATCCTCCTCAACAGATGGTTCCAAATGCATTTCATCAGTCTGCTCAGAACAGCTCATCGCAAGTATCACACAATGGATCAGTCAGAGGGCCACAGACAGGACCTCTTCATGGAATGCCACAGATTCCACCTCAGGGGGGTCAGCCTGGTGTTCATCAGCCTGCAACCCTCAGCTCTCTACCTCCTAGCCACCCTGTATCGCATCCACTTGCTCAACCCTCTCCAGCTGATCAGGGAGACCAAAGGCCTTGTGAGCCTACCAGCAGACAAGTGTCAGGTGGGAGTACAGCTTCCCAAGATAACAGCAACGCTAACATGAGAACTGACTGTGCCAGTGGGCTTTACAAACCACAGCCCTTCAGTCCAGAGTCACAAACCCAACTAGGAAGGCAGGAGTTAACACCCCTTCACAATCAGCCTCCTCCGATACACTCTCAGGTTCCAGAGAGTAACACTGTGACCCAATATGGTACAACTGAGCCAGCACATCAACACTTTGGCCCACAGATGGGTAGAGGATTACACCCGCCAAATCACCAGCCTTACCCAAACCAGGGACCACCATCACAGGGAAATAGCCCTTATCAAAATCCTGCACACTATCCTGCTTATCACCAACAAGGTGTTCCATACCAGTATCGCATGGCCACACAGCATCCTCAAGGCCAAACCAGCATGTATCCTCCGTTCCAACAGCAACAGCAGCAGTTCTATCAGCACCTCCGACATGGCAGACCTGGATTTCCATCTGAGGAGTGGCCTAGATCTCCATACCAGCCTCAGCACTCAATGATGCCCAATTCTTACCCATCACCATCATTCATTGGAAGTTTTAATGGTCGACACAAGGACAATAGCATGTCTCCACATGGCTCGGATGGATCTGTTGGGAGCTTAATGTCACCTGGTCCTTTACCCGATGGTTCCCATAGCAGTACGTTGGAAAACAGAGAGGATGGCAGCCCTGCCAAGCAGGCAAGGACTGATGAGCCTTCTGAACGGTCTGAGAGCCCAAAGGAGATCTTGGACCTGGACAGCCATAATGCAACAGCCCGACATCGTACTTCGGCTCAGCCACACCCCAGTTTCCCATATGGGCCTCGTGGCATGCAGCAGAGTGGTTCTCTTCCACCCCATATAGTGGCAAGTGGGCCGTATTCTGGCCAGCACTTTCCCAGTGGACATTTTGCACCACAGCATCCTCATCCACATTTGATGGAAGCTTTACAGAGGCCCCAGCACCTGCCTTTCTCTCCAGGCCAATCTCGCATGGCTATGTACAGGCATTCAAATGTTGCAGGACACTTCCAGGGAATGATGGTTCCTCAAAGAGCAGTGGTTGCAGAACACTTACTTCGCACTGGGTAAGAGATCTCATTTATTTCTCAGATCTTATGATATAATTGATTTAGATCCAGAAGAATGATGCACTTTACACATTCATCTACATTTGTCTATAATGCCTTTGCATCAATTTTCCTTACCTTTAGTAACCCCTTTTCTCATCCGATAGGCACCAGATGTTGGGTACAGCATCTCCCAATGGTCCAGGTAATAAACAAGGAGTATGAAAAGTAGAATTTCATTGGAAAATCAAGGAAAATGTATATTTTACAACACTGTTACATCCTGAAATATACAAGAAAATGGAAATGACAACAAAAATTTAGGAAGATTAATATGATCATTTGCTGAAAAAGGCAAGTTATTTTATTATCTGAAGTCCTGATCCGCAGACATGCTCCACTACCCACCTAGAAGACGTTTTTTAGCTAGTGATAACCCATCCTCGTCTGGATTAGGGACTCCTTTGCAGTGAGGAGGAAAAAGAACAACTCACAGTACCAAGAGATGGGATCATTGACCAGGGAAAAGCTGTGAATCTTCAGTCCTGTTTATTGCTCATATACTGTTTGAACTCCATAATACTGGTCTACAGCTTCACTTTTCAGCTCGGAATGGAATGTCTCTTTGGCCTCATTCCCTACAAAGGAACAACATCTTCAATTTCCTTTGGATGGGCTGTTACTTGGAAAGTAAATAAACTATTTTTTTCCAGTCCATGAGAAGAGCAAGGTGTGATTTACCAGTTCATGTTCTGGTTTAAAATTAAACTCAGGTGTAGTATATAGGGTACTGGGGCAACTGGAGCTTTTTTTCAAGCTCTTTGGACAAACTAGACCTGGTTGCCTTGATGTACTTGTTGAATGTTCTGTGAAAGATTTTAGATACAGTAGTAGTTCAACTTAAGGAATAAAAGATGGATCTTGTGCTCCACTGGGAAACACCTCACCTGGAGTGTTTTAATGAGGTGATGTTCATCTCAACTAAAAGTATCCACTTGATTTCTGGTGATGTGCATTCTTTTAATGCCACTTCAATTTGAAGATTGTCTTTTTTTCTTAGACTGGCAGAGAACTTTGCTGCTCTATTTGTAATGCACAAGGAATAGTCTTTAATACTGGAATTAGTGGCCTTGGACATAAATTAGATGTGTGCTCCTTTGTATGGGACTAAATTCTAACTTTTCACTCAAGTTGTCTATCTCTGATCTGTTGTCTTGTTCCATGTTGATGTGTCCCGCTAGTTTATGTGTGCACAGAATGAATCAGATTTCAGATACTGAGGTAGCCATCTTTCACCTAAATATCTACAGTTTTCTAGTAATTCATGGCTTTTGGGATTCCTTGAAGGCTGGTTTATTGTTTTCACCTAAAATCATTTATCACTGGTCATCAATCTTAAAATGTTTTTTTCACATATTGGAATGTAAATTGAATTTTTGTCACAATTGACAACCTGCTGAAGTCGCAATACTAAAAATGCATTAGATGAGAGAATATATATCAGCCTTAAAACTTGTAAAAGTACCACTGTAGCTCATTTTATCAAATAGGAGAAATGTCGATGTGCTCATATTTTACATGAATGCTTCCTCTTTTATTTCAATGTACTGAATGTGTCCTCAGGGTGTAGTGGTTTTAATACGGGTATTGTCAATAGAATATTCATAGAAAAAAATGCAATGAAATGTCACTGGAACTGTGATTAACTTCAATTCACCTGTAAACTTAGACACAGGAACCGGGCAAGCAGTGCTTGGGGTTAATGGTGTTCTTTGAATTAGTTTTAAAAAATTTTTTTTTTTTTTTTTTTCGTTTAGTTTTTTTTTAATGGGGGGAGAAAGGTTGATAGGAAAATGAACTAGAATGGTTTTGTTCATTTTAATTGATCCTACTGTTGTTGTCCTGCACTAAATGAATTACTTTGAATATCTGCTTTTTATTGTTTTCTTGGTCTGTCTAAATTACTATTTTACTCAGCTCTTGTTGACAAACCATTGAAAATTAACAGCAATTTGTGAGAATATGGCAGCAAGAATATCTACCTCATAATGCCAAAATGTGGCACATTCTCCATTCCCTTCATAGACATGTGGATATTTTTTTTTTGTACATTTAAATATCCCTTTTTTATGATTTACAGCTTGATCCGTACATCAACACTATATATAGCCTTAATATGTTCACTTGCAAAAACCGAACGGTAATTATTAATTTATCAGTGCCAAGTTTGAACATGATTAAAACATATGCATTCCACTTTTTGAATGTTGGTGTTTACAACCATAAGTGAAATGAAGGCAGCATCCTAGAAAGTTTTGCCCTCATTTTGCGGAATCCATGCTGAAGTGGAAAAGAGGTTGTACACGTTTGTGCGAAGGATTTGACAATGATTTTTTTTTTTTTATGGTACACTGAGATCATTTGTCCCAGAAACCTGTGATGGTGCAAAATGTCGGACAGTAATATTTTAGTATTTTTGTGGACCTGTGAACTGTTTATATGTATTTTATGAACTAGGGATATGGAAATATTAGCAGCTGTGAGATGACATGGACATTGTCCACCATTTTGTACCTGTCTTAGCTCATAAGTAAAGATGTATCACTTTAGCAGTCTGTCAGAGGTCTGTCCTTTCTCCACTGTTAATATATAAAGGGATGATTTAGTTGTAATGGACTACAAGAATGTGTGGATATTGCTGTGTACAGATGTTTTTCTTTTCTTTTCTTTCACCTATTGGTGGGTATTGGTAATGGATCTGTATCTCTTGAAATCCACCCTTCCACATCTCTGCTGTCGTTTATTCTGTCTGTACTAGTTAAGAAACTAGTTGGTTAAATGTGAATCATATTTATTTGTTCTTATGTTTTGTAAATTCTTGTATTTTTTTTTTTTTTTTAATATAAGTGTGTTATGTTTGTTTTGAAAAGGTTCACTTTACCTCAGTAGCAAAGATGGCATCCAAAACAACACCTGTAACTTTGTGAAGTTTACAAGTTCTTACCTGACTGACGAATTATTTTGGAAATGGACCGAAGTATTTTCTATACTGTACATTTTAGAATAAATTACGTTTCATTAGATGTTGCTCTAAATTTTTGTTCATTTCTCCTCATATTAACATACAGTGCACTACCGAAGGTGACGACAGTGACATTTTACTTTGATTATAACGTGGCTTTTACATGGTGGTTACTCTGAAGAATACAACTGTGGAGTAAATGCTTGAAAACCATGGTAACTTTTTTGATAATTTAGTTGCACGTTGCACGAATGTCTTGGTACTGAGTTGGGTTACATTTTAAACTACACGTTAGCAGGCATGGCCATTATACATATACTGTATATATTATAGATAACCGTGATATTCTGTTGCTTACTAGTTTACTCACAGAAAGTCTCAAAGATTTCAGTCAGGGTTCAAACGCCTGAGACCTCACTGGAGATGGCAATAGTGAAAGATATCGCTTTCGTGGACTTGTAAACTTTAAAAAAACAAGACCGAAATCAATTTAATATATTCTATAGTTTTTGAATACACTGACAAGTCTTTGTCCTCAGCATGTCTTTTGTCCACCACGCGCACTGGCACACAACGGAGCCAATGAGCTTCAAGGAAAGACATGGCGTCACTTTCTGTTGTCAGTAGTTGAGTAGAAGTCGTTCAAGCTTGCATCTTTTTATTGCCCAGGTTGTTTTAGAGATACGGCGGACTCATTTGCCAGGTAAGACCTGTTGTAATCCACTTTGTGTCGGAAGGTATTTATTTTCTGTTAGTTTATTTGGGCTTTATTCATGTAACGCGGTTCAGTGTGTCCTTGGTGAAAAAATCTTTATTGGACAATTAAGTCCATTCGCAATTAACTTACATCGATCGAAATTCGAAAGGCATGTCAGTACGTATTTGATCTACACTAGCATTATAAAGAAAACAGCAGCTGGACAGCACAATCATGACCAGGTCAGGCGTTTTGACGATTTGTGCATCCCTGTCAGATTTTGCTAACGTTACCTCGCATTAAAACTGATGGTAGCATAATTCGTCAGAGAGAGGTGCGAAAGTTATCAGATTTTTTTTTTTTCTTCAAGCATGATATTAAGAAGGTGTGTGGCTTTATTAACATGTACATCTACCCCATTTATCATACTGTAGGGGTCCCCAACCCTGAACCTACCCCTACAGTAGAATAAACACAGTATTGAGAGCATAATCTGATAGGTAGCAATATTTGACAGAACACTTGAGTGGGACTCATTTTCAGCCCTGGAGGTTCATGCCTTCGACCAGCCCTCTTTGTTTTTGTTGTTTTGTATTTGGCCTTTTCAGTGCTGCCTTTGCACTTTCTATTATCCATTTTTTATCTATTATTATTATTATTATTTTTTTATTTTTTTTGCTTGTATATCTCCAACAGTTACTTTTGTTTAGAGTAAGGTGCCGCTGTCAGGGAACATATACAAGAAAATGGAAACGACAACAAAAAATTAGGAAGATTGTTAATATGATCATTTGCTGAAAAAGGCAAGTTATTTTATTATCTGAAGTCCTGATCCGCAGACATGCTCCACTACCCACCTAGAAGAGGTTTTTGAGCAAGTGATAACCCATCCTCGTCTGGATTAGGGACTCCTTTGCAGTGAGGAGGAAAAGGAAGAACTCACAGTACCAAGAGATGGGATCATTGACCAGGGAAGAGCTGTGAATCTTCAGTCCTGTTTATTGGTCATATACTGAAAAGAATTTTAATGTCATACAAAAATGTCATCGGCCTGAGTAAATTGTACCATTATGGAATTGTGACTGCACAAGTGTAGTAATTTAGTAGGTATGGCATGAAATTTGAAAGTGTAACAACTGAAGGTCTATATGAAACGTCAGTCAATCAAGCATTTTTTTAAACAACGGCAATTTAAGTTTTGAACTAAAATGTTATTGCAACCATATAGCCTTTGAATGAATAAAAATGCAAATTTGTTGAATAAAGAAAACTTAGTGTAGGCTGTGGGCTGCTTCTGGTGCTTGGATTTGTACTTTAATATAATGAGGTCCAAGTTTAAGAATAGCCTACGCTAGAAGTTCTTTTTTATGTATTTGCATTGAAAGCCTTCCACAAATGCCTACGTTCACAAATTAAACAACGATTTACACAAAAAGGACGATTAGTTATCAATTGAGAATTTGTAACTGGTATGTTCTGGTGAAAATAATAATATGGGCTGTAAGAAAATATTAAATATAAAGAGTGGGGCTGCTATGAGTGCAGGTAGGCTAGTCTAGGAACAGCATATTTCAACCCAGTTACATGACAACACTGGCCCTCATGGCCAAAAAAAAAACAGACCGGCCCACGGGAATCCTCCCGGTGCTCCCGATTAGCCAATCCGGGCCTGATCATGACCGATAATAGGTGGAGTACTGCTCAACGGGCCGCTTGTCATGTGGGTTGTTTACAAGTAATTGGGTCTGTATCAGATGGTCACTTTGTTTATCCGGGATTGATAGATTTCATTTATATGATATGTTTTGGTTTATATATTGCTTATAGAAGTAAACCGTTTCCAACAGCTGACAGCTGGTTTCAAATGGTTGAAACTGGTGGTTGAAGGTTGAAACTGATTTCTATGTTATTCTGTTGCTGAGAGTTAAAAAAAAAAGAAGTGCAAGCGGGCAAATCCCCTTTTCTGCAGTTTCAACACTGCTAGTACATTCAGGTTGTTCGAAATGGCATACTTGCTTACTGCCCACTACACAGTGCGTACTGCCTACTATTTTTTTTAAGAATAGTGTGTAACAGTATACAAATAAGGAACAAATGTTTCAGAGTAGTATGCTTAAGTGTTGTCACATGACTTCAGCACAGCTGTCAAGGTGGTTACCTTACAAACAAATGTGCTACAAAGGCTTGTTAATAAGGCTTCATAGTAGTAAACAATGCTATATTGTCCAACTGAACTAATTTCTTTACATATTGGACAGAACTGAATCATCACTGAGCTGTCTGTAACCGAACAATGATATTTTTGGCAGTTACACTAAGTGGAAAAAGCGATATATTCTAGTTACACTAAGTGCAAATAATGATAAATTCTGTTTGCACTAAAATAGCAGCATTTTCTTAAGCAGTAGGCATGAAAATAGCAGTTAGGTGGCAGATATTTATGCTTCAATACTTTAGTACATTATAAAACAGTATGCAATAACATTGTGTAAATTATTATAAATATATAAATTTTATTAGATGAATGGCACTTTATTAGACAAAAATCTACCTACAGCTAAGCATACACAACACCGTATTATTAATAAGGCATTTTATTTCCACTTTTGAAATATTTACTTAATTTTTATTGAAAAATAAGTGTGACCCTGGAGCACAAAACCAGTCTTAAGTCACACGGGTATATTTGTAGCAATAGCCAAAAAAACATTGTATGGGTCAGAATTAACGATTTTTCTTTTATGCCAAAAATCATTAGGATAATAAGTAAAGATCATGTTCCATGAAAATATTTTGTAAATTTCTTACCGTAAATATATCAAAACTTAATTTTTCATTAGTAATATACATTGCTAAGAACTTCATTTGAACAAATTTAAAGGCGATTTTCGCAATATTTTGATACTTTTGCACCCTCAGATTCCAGATTTTCAAATAGTTGTATCTCGGCCAAATATTGTCCTATCTTACCAAACCATACATCAAAGGAAAGCTTATTTATTCAGATTTCAGTTGTTGTATAAATCAAAATTTCGAGAAACTGACCCTTATGATCGGTTTTGTGGTCCAGGGTCACAAATGCCTTTCTTGATGTGATGGAAAAGGAGAAGAATTAAATTATCTTTGCATAATTGAAATATTGTCTTTGCATATAATATATATGATATATGGTTTTATATATATATATATATATATATATTATATATATATTGCTTCAATATTATTTGATGTTATTTGATATAATTTTCACTTGATGGAGATTTACTACTTATCACAGAACCATCGCATTCGATTAATCGTGCAAATGGTAGCATGCTGTTCCGAACACAGCTTCTGTACTGATCTCAGTGTACTTGAGTTATATTTAGCAGATTCTGGCACATATAGTAGAATATCCGGGTAATCCATGCATACAGAAAATTTGCATACTATGCACAGCATTCATACTGGATACTGCAGAAATAGTAAGAGTAGTATGCTGATCTCAGTATGGCATAGACCTCCACTAAACACAGCCTCATGTTTTTTCTACTAGACTCTAGAAATGACTAGCTATACAACTATCACTGACTAATAACAGAGTAACATATTTTTAAATTACGTCTCTTTTTATTTAAATTCAGGTGCACACTATCACTTTATTTTAACCAACGAAGTAACATATTTTACAAATTAATAATTGGTGAGTAAATTGAATATGTTTATTTCTACTTGACTTTTACCGCATCAACTTTTAGTATTAAATACAAGACCATATCAATCATTGGATTAAAAAAAAAAAAAAAATCACTTTGCGCATAATTAACCAGCTACTTGTTTTTTACTTTTCACCAATAGCCGAGATCTGGGGTTGAATTACGTACCAGCCATGCACACAGTGACACTAAGAGACCTGATGCGGATATGGATGCTGTTTCTGTGGTGTGCATCATGTAACTGTGGACCAGATCCCAGGAAGCGGGAGGCTCTGATAAGGCTGGAGGCGTCTAGACGGACAGGAGGCAACATAACACTGAATGAGAGAGAGAAACTGCTTGACGGAAAGCTTCAGAAACTGAAGCAGCACGATATGGAAGCAAGACAGTTCCCACCGTCCATGCATTTCTTCAAGGCAAAGCACCTCATCGATCAAAGTCCTGTCTTTAGCTTGCTTCAGAAGATGCCTAAAGGTGTAGTAATGTAATAATGCAGAGTTATTGTGTAATTTGTGATTTGATTGAATGATAATAATCAGAAATACACACTCTGACTCTCTCTCTCTATATATGTTTTATTGAATATATACACTACTGTTCAAAAGTTTGGAGTACAATTTTAATTTTTTTTAAAGACATGAATATTTTTATTCACTTATTTAAATTGGTCAAAAGTGACAGTGAAGACATTTACAATGTCACAAGATTCTATTTCAAATAAATGCTGTTCTTTTAAACTTTCTGTTCATCAAAGTATCCAAATAAATTATCATTTAGATGGTGTTATTTTAATTTTTTTTTTAGTCTTTTTTTGTAACTTGATACTAATCGGAAATGTTTCTTGAGCACAATCAGCATATTAGAATGATTTCTGAAGGATCATGTGACACTGAAGACTGGAGAAATCATGCCAAAAATTTAGCTTTGACATCACAGGAATAAATATACATTTAACCATTTTTAAATTGTAATATTTTCAACAATATTAGTTTTTTTTGTTTTTTTTGTACTGTATTTTTTTCAGATACCCACGCCCCGCGTTATGTCCAATCGTTTCCATCAACCAGTTGGTCCAATAAAAGAGAATTAATGCCATTATGAGCACATGTAAAAATCTAAAAACCATTCCTATCGTAATTATTTACTTGGTTGTGTCTTCACCATCATCAGTCATTCTCTTTGATAACATCCGAATTACTTTGACAACTTTCAACTTGGTTATACACCATGTTTTCCCAGTTTTTGTCAAAAAAGAGCGAGAGGGCAGTCGCAAATAAAGTATTGGCACAAATAGATGAAAACACTGGGTTTGTTCAAAGATGGAAGCCAGATTACAATTTCGGATTGTTGTCGGGTGTGGGGTCTGAAGAAAGGTATCCACTTGGGTTTTTTTAAAGACATTGAATATTTTTATTCACTTATTTTAAATTGGTCAAAAGTGACAGTGAAGACATTTACAATGTCACAAGATTCTATTTCAAATAAATGCTGTTCTTTTAAACTTTCTGTTCATCAAAGTATCCAAATAAATTATCATTAAGCAGGTAATATTAAACTTTTTTTTTTGTCTTTTTTTGTAACATTGATACTAATCGGAAATGTTTCTTGAGCAGCAAATCAGCATATTAGAATGATTTCTGAAGGATCATGTGACACTGAAGACTGGAGAAATCATGCCAAAATTTAGCTTTGACAATCACAGGAATAAATAACATTTAACCATTTTTAAATTGTAATATTTCACAATATTAGTTTTTTTTTTTTACTGTATTTTTGATCAAATAAATACAGCCCTGGTGAGCATAAGAAACAACTTTTCAAAATAAGAATATACAAAAACATTAAAAATAGTAATGTTTCCAAACTTTTGGTCTGTACTTTAACTATGATGATTTATCTGATCTATCTTTTGTCCAGGTGCAGCCCTGCATGTTCATGACTTTGCTATGGTAGGTGTGGATTGGCTGGTGAAGAACGTGACCTATAGAGAGAACTGCTACGTGTGTTTCACACATGAGCAGACCGTGCGGTTTATCTTCTCCTCTGGACAGCCTGCATCTCGTCCACACTGCTCCTCATGGACTTTGCTCAGATCCCTCAGGGAGAAGATTATTAAAAGCAGTGCTTTTTTGGACAGGTGTTGTATCATAAAACTATACGTTGATTTTAGGATTTTGGTTGAGGGATGTTTGTCTCAAATGTTCATTTGTATCCAGTTCATTCGAAATCTCACACTCTTCACCGAGGACCCAGACAGAGCCTATCCTAGCCAAGATACTGTGTGGAAGAGATTTAAGCAGGCTTTCTTAGTGGCCTATGGGCTGGTCACCTATGCACCTGTGTTCAAAGACTACCTCTATGAAGGTCTCAGACAGTTTTATGAGGACAACATCATGTATGTGGAAATCAGGGCGCTACTGCCAGTGGTATGGATGAATTTCCCCTTAAAAAAATAAAGAAAGAAAATCAATTTAAAATTGTGTGTACTGTAAATAATTACTAATAATGTGCTCATTTTCAAGACATATGAACTTGATGGCAAATTAAATAATAAGGACTGGAGTATGAGGGCCTGCCAGGACGTTGTGAGAAGATTTACTGCAAACTACCCAGACTTCTTAGGGGCTCGGGTGATTTTTACCGTCCACAGGTGAGAGAAACATTGTGCATTTTTATTGTGATGGGAAAGCTGAATTTTCAGCATCATTTCTCCAGGCTTCAGTGTCACATGATCCTTCAGAAATATTTCTAATATGCTGATTTGGTGCTCAAGATACATTTCTTACAGTTATATCAATGTTGAAAATGGTTGTGCTGCTTCATATTTTTTTCTGGAAACTGTGATCCAGTTTTTTTCAGGGTTCTCTGATACGTAGAAAGTTCAAAAGAACAGCATTTGTTCCAAATATTAGTTTGATTAAAGAAGCTTTAAATTAACAGAAATCATTTCCTGTTGCTCTTAGGGGTATAAATGCAGCTGAGGCGGTGAAGACCGTAGAGGAAGCAATGACACTACACAGGAACTATCCAGATATCATGGCAGGCTTTGACTTTGTGAGTATATGGTGAGCATATTGCTGAAATACACAATTCGTGAATAAACTTTGAAGAAAACATTTGCTTTTATAACTCCAGGTAGGACAAGAAGACCTTGGAAGACCTCTGTGGTACTTCAAGGACGCTTTGAGTCTACCTGAAGACAGGGGTGTTAACCTGCCCTACTTTTTCCACGCAGGAGAGACAGGTTTCTTTTGACATCTTGTTTCTTTCATCTGGCACAAAGCAGTGCAACTCAAAGTCATCCTTTAGGCTCAAAAAGATTGAGTGCTTGTTCTTTTAACAGTTGCTATAGTAACATCTGGTAAGGTTATTCACTTTTCCCACCCAGATTCACAGGGAACAGATGTCGATCAAAACCTCATGGATGCTCTTCTATTCAACACCACACGTATAGGTCACGGCTTTGCTTTGGCACGTCATCCTGTAGTTAAAGAGATGTCTAGAAAGATGGATGTACCACTTGAAGTCTGTCCAATCTCAAATCAGGTATATCATCACTCTTTATGCCTTTGAAGTAAAAAAAAATATATATATATATATAAATATATATATATAGACTACATTAATGCATGTTTCTGGTCTTACTGTGTACAACTGGGGCACATTATTCTAAACTAAACATTTGAAGAAGTATTAGCAAATAGCCAAACTTGCATTTAGTCTTGCTTCATTCTTGTATGTAACTCCCGCTTTCTGTGATCAAATCCATATCCAATGGATAAAAGCAAGCCCTGCTCTTTTTTCTTCTGAGTATCACAAAGATTTCCTGCTGAAATATGTCATATATAGTTGGTTATAAACAGGACTTCATATTTATACTTACTTAATGTCCATGTCTTGAACAGTCACTGTTTGTTAAAACATGCTACAATCTCATCGTGTTGATTCAGCTAATCAATGGGAGTTATAATATGTAAAATAAATGTATGAGATGAAAATATTATATTAAGTAAATATTGTACAAATGTGATTTTATGCAAGGTTTACATTTTGAATTAAATTTGTGTTTTGAAATTTATGTTCAAACAGTGGTAATATTTTGTATTTTTTTTAAAAAATTAGTCATTTTCATCAAGGCTGCATTTATTTTATCAAAAAAAAAAAAAAAACAGTAATATTGTGAGTTCAGTGTCACATGATCCTTCAGAAATCATTCTAATATGCTGACTTCATGCTCAAAAAACATTTATTATTCTTATCAATTTTAAAAATATTTTTGTGGAAACTTTTTGATCAATAGAAACAACAGCGTTTATTTGAAATAGAAATCTTTTGTTACATTATGAATGTCTTTACTGTCACTTTTGATCAATTTAATGCATCTCTGCTCAATAAAAGTTTACATTTCTTTTAAAAAAAAATAAAAAATAAAAATAAAATCTTATTGACCCCAAACTTTTGAACGGTAGTTTATCTTGCTGTTTTGGTACATTATATGATTTTTCATCTTTCCACTATGCTTTTTTTCAGTCTTTGCTATATTGTAAAAAAAAAGAGCATCTAACACTAGCATTCTTTATTCTTTTTCAATTCTATCTGTTTTCTTTTCATTATAAAAAATGAGCATCTAACACTAGCATTCTTTAAAAAAAAAAAAAAAATCCCAGTAACACGAGTGTTCCTTATCGTTTTTCTGTTCTATCTACTTGTTTTATTTTCGTTTATTATAATAAAAAAAATAATAATAATAAAAAAAAAAAACTGGCTATGCATACTGCATTAGGTTAACTGAGACTTAACATAATTATATTATTGCTCTTTTGTTGGATTTGATTGCTTCTATTGTCCTAATTTGTAAGTCCATCATCAGCTAAATGACATCAGTATGTTTCATTGTCTGAATAGCCACTTATTTGAAAATACTAACAATGCTTTAACTCTTTGACAGGTGTTGAAACTGGTCTCAGACTTGCGGGACCACCCAGCGGCAGTGCTGATGGCTGAGGGTCATCCTGTAGTGATCAGCTCGGATGACCCAGCTCTGTTTGGGGCCACTGCACTTTCACACGATTTCTACGAAGCCTTCATGGGCTTTGGAGGAATGAGCTTTAATTTAGGCACATTGAAAGAGCTGGTCATAAACTCCCTCAGGTAACAGATAACTACAGCTGTCAGATTTTAGGATTTATACAGACATTACTTAAAAGTTTGAGAGTTTTTCGGTCATTAGTATAATCTACAACAAGGCTTTGCTGTTTATTTGTAACTTATTTGTCCTTTCGCTCTTTATTTCTAGGTACAGCTCATTGCCAAGTCAAACTAAGAAAAAGGCTATTGAGGTATTGCTGGTAAAATGGGACAAGTTTGTCTCGGAAAGTTTACTGTAGACTACTTCAACATGTGGTCTCTGAACCAGGATGTTTTAAACATGCTCTAAGGCCATTTTTACAGGATGGTTTCCTCTTATGTTTGTCATATTGGTGAACATACTGGGGTGTGATATTATCTTGAGCTGGCCTGTGCTGCCATCTGGTGCAGAATCTACTGAATGTACTGAATATCTTGACTTCCATTGAAACAAAATGGAGGACTCCAGTCCAGTGCTTGAACCTTCAGGCTGATGACAGCGGTTTTGTGTGCAATTTTGTGAATTTTTATGACAGCAAAGTCACACAACATATAGGTGTTTACAAGGTAGACAACTTCAGGACACCTGATAAACCAGAAAAACTGTGATGTACAATGTCAGTTAATTGTTTTATTTGAAAAAGTAGTTCTTAAAGGAATAGTTTACCTAAAAAAGAAAAGTTGCTGAAATTGTACTCACCCTCAGGCCATTCGGGATGTAGATAAGTTTGTTTCTTCATCTTTACCAATGGATCCTCTCTGCAGTGAATGGGTGCCGTCAGTATGAAAGTCGAGACAGCTGACCCAATAATCCACATGACTCCAGTGAAGCAAAATCTTGCATGTTTGTAATAAACAAAAACAAAAATATACAGCGTTTTTAACTGTTGCTTCCAGTTAAAATAGTGTCTTTCATCTATAATATTGCTTAATATTTTGATGTAAGGAGACAAAAGGGGGATAAACTTTACTGGAGGAAGTGTTATTATGGATTATATTGATACTTCACAAGACATTAACCGATGGACTGGAGTTGTGGATTATTGTGATGTTTTTATCAGCTGTTAGGACTTTCATTCTGGCAGCATCCACTCACTGCAGGGGATCCACTGATGCGCAAGTGATTTAATGCTAATCCAAGCCTGTTCCAATGAAGAAACAAACTCACTTGAATTTTTTATTTTTATTTATTTTTTCACATTTTCATTTTTGGTTGTCCTATTCCTTTAAACTTTTCTACTTTTAAACTAAGTACATTTTTACTTTAACAACCTTTGTAGGCTGACTCAAGTTACCTGATTTCAGTTGTTTATGCATATGCAACTTATTTTGTTTACAACATAAATGTTTTTAAAAAACAAGTGTTTGACATTCACCATCTTTACTGACCTATTAAAAATTGCGCAGCTTTCCAAAACACTTCACGTGGAGTCCCCTGTCTAATTAAAGCCAAGGTTTACTGTAAAACGATCCGGTGTATTGTCCTCGATTACTGAGCCCTGATGGTGTTCATCTTTCAGGTTCCCTCTGTAATATTCATCTACTGCTGGTATTAAACTGGGAAAAATAGCGCTCGTCTGGAATGTTTGTGTACACATCCTGAAGATGTTTCTTCCTGTAAATGGAAAGAGTGATTATTTCAGTTTTAGTTTTAGTCATTTAAAACCAAAAAAGCATTTCCTGTATTTTTTTAAATCTAATATATTAATATTCATGTCAAACCCTATTTAACTCACTGAGCATCATGGGCCTGAGCCAGCAGTGCGTTGGTGTTGTCCATTGCCCTGCGCAGCTCCTTATTAATGCGTGCGTGCTGTCTTTCTAGCAGCAGTGCAGCACGGGCGGATGTCATGCGCTCGTGATGCTCCTGAAGCTCTTTCTCTCGTTGCTCCATGACAGCACGCTGCACACAATCATTTGATTCTTATCACTTAAGTGTATTTTAATGTTTGAAACATTTCAGAAGTGCCATGCGATGTTACTTACTAATAAACAAAAGTAAAAAAAAAAAACAAATTCCCAAGTGCTGGGCTTTACCTTCCTCTGTTCTGCTTGCTGCAGCTGGTATTGTGTGTACTGCTGGAGCTCTTCAGGACTCATTCCCTTGTAATAGTCCCTGCGCAGGCGAGACAGACCCAGCACACTCATATTCTGCTCAGGGTTTTCCATCAGCAGGTCTCCATTCAGCTGGTTCAGGATGTCCGTCTGGTTGTTTTCCTCCTCTTCATGATGCTCCTGTAGACGTCGATTTGTGATTTCCGCAGCCTGAGGTCAAGAAGCAATGATGTTAATTGAGAGTACTGATAGTTCTTGGATTTTAAAGCATAACTTGTGGACTTTAGTGGGCAGTGACTCACCAGTGCACGGTTAAAGTCTTTGGTGGCGATGGCTGCAGCTTTCTTGCTTTGTTCCTCCATCTTCTGCAATTCAAGAGCGCGTTTGTCTAGAGCCAGTCTGCTTTGATCATACTGGTGCACTATATAGTGTGTAAAAAGAGGAAAACCTTCATAGTAGGGCTGGGAAATCACTATACCTTCTCAGAAACAACAGTTAAGACTGGGACCAAGTGTCATTTAAAAATGTACAGTTTTTGGGGCGACTGTAGAAAGGCTTCCCATTCATCCAGTGAACTTACGTTCTTGTTGCAGCTGTTGTTTTGCTCGCTCTAGCTCGTCTTGCTGTTGTAGGGTCCATGCTCTGAGCTGCTCCTGCTGCTTCCTCAGTCTGTCCCTCTGGGCCGGATCTTCTCCAGTCAGCCCCGGCAGTATCCGCACCCCTTCCTGCTTCTTCAGCAGCTCTGGATCGTTCAGATCAAACTCACGCCGGCTGGCAGGTTGTTGAAACTGTTGTCTGAATCGCACAATGGCTTCATTCAACAGACGCTCATCCTTCTTTTGCCGCTGCTCCAGGACACAAGCTACACGGTCACTGCACAGCAGCTCATCAGCTAAAAAGAGAAAGGAACAGGCTTTGAGTTAAGTTCAGTGTAAATGTGAATTTTGTGAAGTTGTCCAGTTTTTTGGATGAAAAAGTAAAGTAAAAAGTAATGAAAATTACTTAATTGATTATTATTTTAAGATTACACAAAACACACACACACACACACACATACATATATAGTATATATCTTAAGGATTTTTTTTTCTTTTTCGGGCAGTTACACCACTTTTTGAATGTATTTATTAATGTACTCGTTGTATGAGTAAATAATATATTAAATATTTTCTAATGACAGATCAAAAATAAAAATAACAAAATAAAATCCTTACAGAACTCACCATATATTTTAAATGCATTCTCTTGGCCTTGTTCTTTCTCTCTTAGTTCTTTAACTTGGTGGTCGAGAGCATCTTTGTCAACCTGACCAAGAGAGAAATCAACAAATTATCTCGCAGATGTTGTTTACAGCTGTATAAAATATTAAATGTATTCCACCAAACAGACTTACTCCAATCGTGCGGAGTTTATCGTCGAAGATCCTCTCCCGGCGCTGCAGCTCCCTGTTTCTCCTTCTGTCGAGTTGAACAGCTGCGACTCGGTCTGACAAAAGCTCAACTTGATTCATTGTGTATCACGACTTTAATTCGATTTAGCGAGTTGTTTTAATCGACTTGCTGGCTGTCACAAACCGAGGGAAACCCGTAAACAAACACGTTGCTAGGAGACTGAAGATACACGTTTGAAAAAGGCGCCCTCTCGCGGTTGTTTTTCATGAGACAGAATGGCTGAAATAAAATACACCTCGCACACTCCAGAAACATACATGTATACGATACATATAAACCACTTTTCAAAACTTATGCTTTAATCATGTTTTTTTTTTTTTTTTTTGTTATTGCATGTCCATAAAAACCTTTGCGTGCTAAATTCCACTAATGAGGGAATCCATATGATAATGTGTTTTATTGATGCTGCGACGTTAAGACTTTTTTTTTTAATGTTTATCTTACATTTGTAATTTGTTATGCTGTGCACCAACACCAATGTTATTTTACTGTAATAGTTTTATCAGTGTGAAATGGTAGGCCTAGCAGTAGTTCAGAACTGAAATGATGATTACTTCTGTCACAGGACACAGACCTCACAGTGACATTATAACACTCAAAAGACAAGTTTCAGTGTAATTAACCGTGTCACTTGTGTCAGGTTAAACCGCATTTGACTTAAACTTAAACCTAAACAAAAAATAATTCACAAACAAGAACACAATCAAATGTATATGTGACCCTGGACCACAAAACCAGTCATAAGTAGAACCAGTATATACATTGTATGGGTCAAATGATCTTTTTTTCTTTTTTTTATGGCAAAAATCATTAAGTAACTATCATGTTCCATGAAGATATTTTGTAAATTTCATACTGTAAATATATCCAGACTTAATTTTTGTTTAGTAATATGCATTGCTAAGAACTTAATTTGGACAACTTTAAAGGTGATTTTCTCAGTATTTCAATTTTTTTTGCACTCTCAGATTCCAGATTTTTCCAGTTGTATCTCAGCCAAATATTGTCCTATCATACCAAACCATACATCAATGGAAAGCTCATTTATTCAGCTTTCAGTTGATGTATAAATCTTAATAATAATATTAATAAAACAATGACCCTTATAACTGGTTTTGTGGTCCAGTGTCACATATTTTCCGTTCACATACTTGTACACACATATTATTTTGAGGTTTCTACAGCTATTTCCTTTACTATATTTTCACTTCTGTGAAATTTCCTTTTAAGTCTTTGATAACATGTTGTATTGTCCATTTTTGTCCTGTGCATGTTTGCAAAATAAGATAATAGTAGGAATCCTCTCCTTGTCCGATCTCAAGACATCGATTTGTGTTTCTGTTCCTTATTGCATTTCCCTAAAAAGGAAACAGAACCCAGAAAAGAAATTTTCTCTGATTATAACAGTAAATAATAACCACACATTTAGCAATGCTAAGCAATGTGCTGTGAAATTCAGCAGGACCGTACCTGAGAAAAGTCCCAGTATATACTCAATCCTGTCTCCTTGGCATTTTTACATTCATGCAACGCTGGTGTAATTCCACTACCAGGATCCATTAGACAACGGTTAGAGTTATACGTGTGCGATTTGATGCCTCCAATGTAGAACTCTCCATTACGGTTGTAATAACAATGCTGTGAGAGACAGTCAAATGAAGAGTGCTTTTTGGACGTGGTTACTCAAGGTAAAGGTTTACACTCACATACAGTACCTGAGGGTCATAGTGATGACATTCATACAGAATAGGGACACTTCCAGGAACTTCACCTTGATCAACGCAGTATCTTTTCTGGATGTCATTCCTCAGCTGCCATGAGAAATAAACAGCGACAGTTTAGGGATAACTAGTTTAGATGGACCAACTTTATATCTATTTTGGAGGGGAATTGTATCAGAAGACTTTGAGCAACTATTAAATAATATCTTACCGCACCATAACCAATTATGCCTTCCCAGCTGTCTAGGAGAGGATATACATTTTCCAGATACCATTTGAAGGGCTTACATTTGAGTTTCTCTCGTAACTTTTTTCTTTCAGTCACATCACCAATATCAATCCCATGATTCTAAAGAAAAAACAGTTACGTTTTTATATTTTTTGATATGAGAATGAGTGGAATTAGTTATAAACAAGACGGTTGATATTCAGCTTCAGCTTGAGCTAACCTTAAAATGATGTTTACTATTCCTCTTACCTTAGGGGGGAGATTCCAGGCAATATTCACATTGGATTTATATTCATCCAGCCAGATTTCAGCCACTCTCAGGGCGTTTCGAATCATGGGTTTGCTGAGATCTGGTGAATATGGCTTATGTTCTCTTTCAATGTGTGCGATCTTTGAACATGGCACCACTTCAATACTCCCACCGCAGAGCCAGACCTGATTTATATATACATATATGTCAAATACTGATCAGATTTAAGCACTTTCACACACATTATATGCATTCTTTTAGAGCCACGGTGTGTATTACTGACTTACACGTATTGCAAGTTCAACATTTTCACCACCATAAATTATCATTCCTTCATCCAAAACTCCAATTTCTCCCAGGAACTGACGATCAGCGACAAGAATACCCATGATTGAGGGACTCCTAACAATGCAGAAAAATTAAACTACTTAAACGTTCTACTTCCATCAAATCATAAACCGCAAACTGTAGCTTATACGAAATAAAGCATGGTAATAGTTTACACATTATGCGGCATTTACAGTAATTCCGTTCCCAGCATGATGACAAAATGACTCATCATGAGCAAGTTAAATTGTTTTAATAACTGTTTTAATAATTGTTGCATTATTCACTCAACCAATTCATCAAAAACACAGATTCATTTAGGAATGAAATAAGCAATCGTTTTATTAAACAAGTTTACTTTTCACCTAAACGATTAGTTCAAAAACACAGATTCAGTAATGAAATAAAGCAACCATTTTTAAATGCTGCATGGTTTGCATAACTGATTCATTCTAAAAACACTGATTCATTCAGGAATCAAATAAGCATCCATCTTTATAAATGTTGCATTGTCCACTCATGTTGCACGATTTGTTCAAAAAAGCAACAAAAATATATATTATTTAGAAACTAAATAATCAAATAAATGTTGAATTATTCACTCAAGCATTTTGTTAAAAGAAACACTGATTCATTTATTAACAGCATTGTGTTGGCCGGAGACTTGAATTATTTTTCTGTATGTGTCACATTCCAGCGGAATTTAAAATTAACAATAGCAAGGGAAGGTGATTTACAATATTGGAAAAAATTGGACCACTTACTTCCCTGGTACTGATGGGTCGTTGTTTTTGTACCATTCTGGCCGGAAGGACTCGTACATGCACCAGAGGTTCCAGTCGAATGCATGAGCAGATGGAATATACTCAGTAACCTCCAGTGTGTCAAAAAGCACATTGTCAAACACTGGTGACAGCACTACTGTCCTGTCTGCTTTGATTCTTGCAAGTAGTGGCTCTGCCCTAGAACAATACGGCAGTCAAATGTATATTTAGCAAAGATATTAAGTCCCTCTTATTACTAAGCCTGGGCTAATATTTACCATTCGATTTGAACTTCAATGTGCGCATCCAGAATGGCTATCACCTGACCTGTGGCCGCTTCCCAGCCTGAGATTCTTGCCTTGGCAAGCCCCATCTGCCTTTTGTGTCTCACTTTCTTGATTAAACCAGGGTCGTCTTTATTAAGTAGATCAATATATTCATCTAGAGCCAATTGCAGATCCTCTGTCCAGAAATGAAAAAAAAAAAAAAAACATGTAATAGAATAAATTGTTATATTAAACGATTCTTATTTAGAGTATGCGTCTTTCTATATTTTCCATAAATTCTGTTTATTTTTCTTAATAAAGCAGATTTATGCTTGAAAAATAAATAACTGTTTAGAAAACAGCTAATATTATAATTAAAATTTCACAAATATTAAGGGTAAAACTAACCATTGGAGCTGTGGTCGTCTACCAGGATGATCTCCTTCAGCAGATGAGCAGGAGTTTTGTCAGTGATGCTGCGGATTGCTCTTTTAATGACTGACAGAGCCTCATTAAAGTAGATCAGAATCACACTAATGGTGGGCAGGTCCTTAGGGTAGATCTTCACAGTACATCTGCATTGATATATATATATATATATATATATATATATATATATATATATATATATATATCAGAGGAATACATTACATATGAAGAGTTCATTTGCAAAAACAGATAAGTCTGTTTTTAACAATTTAGAAAAATCATGTTTTTTCATTGTGCATTCCAGTTAATCTCAATTAAACTGCAGTTGGGTTATTTTGATTAGGTTAAAAAATTAACTAAAACATACAGCTAACTAATACAAAAAACACAATAAAAACATGATTTGTGAAAAATAAAAAAAACTTGAGTTATGTTTTTGCAAATAAACCCTTCATATATTAAAACAGAAAATATATCTTTGACTAGAAATCAGTTGTTAAGCAGTTACCTGATGTTTCGAGTATCAGGGATTGTTCTGTTCAGTGGTAATCTGTTACTGAGGAACACATTGTATCCAAATTCCTGAAACTGCCTCTCTGCTTCCATTTGTTCTTCTTCTGTGAGTTCAGCTCCCCATGACCTGAAGAGAGGCGATTGTGGATACAACTTCTTTTTTGTAATTTTCTGTTCCACAACAGCCTCTTTGACGTTTTGATTTTTGCCCTCTATAACTTTGGCTGAAAATAAAAGTATGCAAACATTGAGATAATGAAGAAATAATATGTTCTCAAATATATGTAATGAGCACAAACTCACCTATTTTATAAACTTGATCTTCAATTCTCTTGAGTCTTCTGAGAACCTCCAGATCTTCTGGCCTTTGTAACCTGTTGTCACTAGTTATCCCCTGTCTGATAAATGTCATGTACGCAAGACTGTAAACTACGACAGCGATAACTAACAAACACACCACTCTTGCTGCAATCTTCATTTTCAAAATGACTTTGTGGCCATGATTTATACGGAAACAGCAAAGGATGTATACGAAGGCCTGTTCATAAAGCTGAGTGTCAACAAAGGTGTACTTTGATTTACGCAAGACACCTCTGATATGAGATATGGGAGTGGTTGAAGTTTTGCTGATTTGGTCAGAGGAATGAAGTCAAAGTTCTATAGAACCTGTTAGTATCTAACATATAGGAAGTTTTTCAAATAACAGTTTTGTATTTAAATATTTTATCCTGTGATGCAAAACTATTTTTAAGCATCCCTACTCCAGCCTTAGTATCACAGGATCCTCCAGAAATCATTTGAATATGCCGATTTAGTCCTCAATAAACATTTCTTATTATTATCAAAGTTCGATACAGCTGTGCTGCTTAATTGTTTTTCAGAATTCTATGATGAATAGAAATTAAAAAACTTTTTTTGTAGTAACAAATCTCATACTGCCACTTTTGATCCATTTTAATATATCTTTGCTTAATAAGTTCTTTCTATTTTTTTATTAAAATTTAATTCTTTGTTAGAAAATATTTTTTAAACAAGAAACATGGGATGTAGCGAAACAAGAAAACAAAACTCTTGATTTAAAAAATACACTGAATAGCCTGATCTTCATGCAATCAATACTAATTTTTATCAAACATGTACAACCCCTACAACTTAGCATACAGATCACAAGTCATTTTAAAGACACTGAATATTAAATATAAACTCTTGCAAATATGTTGTTCACAAAACATCTCACATTTTTAAAATCACATCTGTACATTTTTCTTACATTTGTGGGGCAAACATAAGATAATGCATCGCACTCGAACAAGGAAAAAAAAAAAACGTGCCAAGGATATAAGGTTGAATATCTTTATTTATGTACAGAAAAAAAGTCAAACTAGACAACACGTGAGGACCAGCAGAGATCTGACTGGACACAGGAGCAACTGCTGCTTGTTTAATAGCTGACTGTTTTGGCGGGCTTGGTCTCTCCGATCTCAGCATCCAGGTAGCGGTAACGGCGGTGACGACGCAACGTTTCAATGGCCTTTTGCTCGATGGAGAACGGTGTGATGCCCAAATCCTCCAGTCCTGGGAGGTCAGGGTACTTCATGTCCGTTGTGTGGAACTACAAAAGACAGTTTCAGCTATTTATGTTCTTGACAACAAATAAAATCTCTCATTTTGTAATGCTCTGAAACACATACCCGGTCGACTTTATCACGGGTCGTCCAGGGCTCGAATGGGTTCATCTCAAAAAACCTTGCGATTAGGCTAAAACCAGAAAACACAAAGGAAATCTAAACTTCTGTAAATTGTCAGGTTAAAGGTGAACTTTGTATGATACATTCTCTTGACCCATAGCATTAAATGTTGTATTCAGTGCAACAACACCTTCCTCAGAATTTCTTATTTTGTTTTCTAATACAAATATCTAAACATCCTTAAATTGAGATAAATTTACTTGAGACGAAAACGAAACACATGAAGCCTTGTTTTCTGAAAAGCTTATGCTTAAAACAAGAACAAACATTTGTCAATGGGGTATACAAAACTAGTTTTCCCTTTGCCCTGAGTTTATTTTTCAACTTGCCAGACACTCGTTCTTGTTTTTTAAGCATAAACTCACTTAATTCCTATTTTATGCAATTTCGCTTCTTAAGTAAATGTAGAAGTTGATTTAAGAATGTTTAATCATTTACACTCTAAACAAGACAAAACTACTAATGAAGTGATCAGGAGGTACAGTAATAGATATAATTACATATTCTAGTGTTTGCTTACTGATAGAGAGGGCGAGGTATGGGGTAAGCCAAATACGGCCTGTGGGCCAGGGCATATACGTACTCCACCAAGTCATGAAGTAGATACCGGTTGGGCCTGCGAAGCAAAAGATTCCTTTCACATTGTTTCGGACACAAGAAATCATAGATTGGAAAGTGTGAATATGAAAAAAACCCATACCCAACTAATGCATATGTTTTCCCATTAGCATCGGGGTCTTTAATGGCATTGACGATTGCTTTAGCCACATCCACCACCTTTAAAAAGTCAAATATTGCATCTTTAATCTGAAATAATCATAAACCATGAATGTAAATATTTACTTGTGTTCAAATTGGTTGATGCTCACATGAACAGGCTGCTTGACGGTCTGCTTGCCCATTGCAATAAGAGGAACAGCTTTGCCAAACCAACGCATGTCTAAACAACAGCAATTACAGGAAATATCGATTTAACAACTGGGTGAACTGTCCCTTTAAGACAGAACACATTCTACTTCTGTCATCACATAACATACAACAACAAGGTATATTTTTTAATATTTACAATCAGGAACTGATTTCAGGATATAATCAGACACCTACTAGCAAAGTGGTTCAAGAACCTATCCTCTCTTCCAAAGCACTCAGAAGGTTTCATAATGATGGCGTCAGGGAACTCTTCCCGCACCACTGCCTCACCGACAGCCTGCAGGAATCAAATGCATCATCAGTTATGACACAACAACAACAACACAATTATCCACTTTACCTCTGTAGAATGTATTGACTTTTTCTACCTAAGCACTTAGCAGCCTAAATTGCTATTGGGTTTTTGGCACACACATGGTTTTTAATTAAGCATGTTACATTATTAAACCATTACCTTATTCCTTAGGTACTTGGAAGGGCTGCGGATATCTGCGTTAAGGTGGGACATGTGGATGAACTTTTTGATTCCGGCTTCACGAGCTGCCTTTGTGATCTGCTGAGGGATGGAGACGAAGACGTCTTCGAACTTGTAGTTGCTTTAAAAGAGGAAAAAAAGACAGCATGTTTAATAGAAACATAATCTATTTGAATACATCTACAGACCACCTCGAAGTATCGGAGTAAAAATCGTTTAGTTTAGAAAGAATTTAGTTGAATCAAAAGATTCTTCATTTCTTTTAAACATATTTTTGAAATCACATTGCAATTTTTATCAGAATAACAAGAATTATATTTTTTCCCTAAATCATGCCGCCCCATTTTCTAGTACCTGGTCTCCCACTCTCGTCCCACAAGGTTGATCACAACGTTGGAGTGAGAAATCGCTCTTTTGATCGATTCCTTATCCCTTGCATCCCATTCCTGTAAAAGCATCAAAAAGCATATTAAAGAGGAAACTCTTCTTCTGGAAATAAGACAAATGGTGGTGAGTGCATTTACCATAAAGATGATCTGGCCCAGATCTCCCATAGGTCTGAGGTACATGAGATCGTACTGGTCACATCGGTGAGGAATCACGATCTGGGAGCCAATACGTCCTGTAACAAACCCATACTTTATTTTTCAAACCAATGAAATGGCAATGGATCGTATCTAAGTGAATGAGGCTCATTCAGGTTCTTACGATGAATAATATCATGTCTCACCGAGTCGGTTGACAACATATCTCCCCAGAAAGCCAGTGGCTCCAAACACCGTCGCAGCTACTCCACTGGAGGATGAGCGGCCTCCTTTTCCTCTGGGCACCACGGCATGATGGATCTTCCTGTGCTGAACCGTCACAGGACCAGCCGCCAGCAAAACCGGAGAACAGGTGCCTGATGACAGAAAAAATCCAATATATAAGTATGTCTACAGAAACAATTCAAGTACACTGATGAAACTGTATCTTAACCCTATAAAGCCTACTGTATAATACTTGGTTCATGCATTCGAAACTTCGCTGAAAAATACACAATCTTCTACAACGATGCCTTCAATATGACACAAAACAAAACAGATATGCAAAGTTTAAAAAACAAATGTTTTAAAATCTAAAACTACAATAATCTAGTCAATTAAAAAAAAAAATGTTTTCTGGCTATCTTTTTATTTGTCAGGCTTTACAGGGTTAACTGTGGAAAAAAACCAGTACGACTTCCAGAATGATAATACTTAGCATAAAAATATTACATGTTAAAGGTTGCAGATCGTATAAAGGAAATAGAAATTGATAACAGAAGCAATTTGGGTATCTTATGAGCGCTTGTGATGTCTATAAATACTCTCTAGGTATGTTTTGACACATTCTCCGGTTATGCTGCACGGCACGCAGTACACTATTACTGCATTAAGTCGAAAATGTGACAAAACTACAGTTCTACAGTAAAACTGACCGTGTTTGTAGTTTTAAATGACATAGTAGCATATTTCTGACAATAGTGATGTACTAATGCACAACTGAGGCCTGATGTCTTCAGCCGGGGTCACAAAACACAAGACAATGATTTTGTTTAAACGTCATCTAATCGCTTTATCATTCGTCTCGTTAACATTCTCAGCCATGTTAGTGTTTCTGTACGGTCACATTGTCTGTATGGTGAAGTAATCTAACCGCGAACTCACCTGAAAGCTTGGGAAGGACACCCGCAGGACGGCAAAACAGAGTGACGGCCGCCATGATTCTGGCCGCTAGCACGGAGGCTGAGGAGGGTCAAACGCAAAGCGAAAAAAGCGAAAGCGAAATGGTACGGTAAGAACTTATAGAAAGATTTTTATATGGTGTTAAATACCTCAAAGAAGCTAAAACTCAGCTTTAAATATATTACAAAAAGTAAACAGAACGATTCGGGTTCGGACATTTATAACATTAAGAGTTGAGGTAAACCTATAAAAGTACTTATGCATTATTTGTACTTATTTTATTGTTTAAACGCAGTATAACCAACCGTCTTGTGTAACATAATTGTTCTGATAATTATCCACATGTGAAAATTTAAACAAGTTTCTAAACTAAGCTAAACATGGCTTTGACAAGCAGAAAAATACAAGTTATTTTCCATGTTTTTGGTCATTTATCAGTTTGGGTAACTTCTCAGTTCCAAAATACTTAAAAAAAAATTACTATAGTTTTAAAGATTATATTACTATAACTTTAAAAGGGGCTAAGTATTACATTTACCAGAATTTCATTATGGTAGTAATGAATAAAATTCCCTTGATAAACACATACACACTATTTTGGGCTAAATAAATTATATTGAATAAATAAATAAAGTCCAGACTAAGTTTTGCATTGAAAAATAAATAAATAAATAAATCACATTCAATACGGTATTACATCTTTATTGTCATAGGTATGACAGTATTTTACAGACATTATTCAAGAGACCATTTAAATTATTTCTTTCTAATACTGAAAGGCTCTACCTAACACCCTTGATCCGAAACATTCTTCTGAAATCCCATAAACAAAACTGTCAAGAAACAACAAGGGAGAGAGATAGCATATGGTAGTAAAAATCTATTTTTCAATTATAACAGATAAACAAAATGAGAACAAGTAAAACCTTGTCTAATGTTTACATGACTTTGTGGCATCCACACAGGGTGCATGGTATTTACCTTAAGAACTGTATATACAATAAAATATACTATTACTATCCAGAAAATGTTGTATTTGTAATTCTGTATAAACATACAATGATTTTGACCTTCCCTTTAAATCTAAATCATAACAATCATAACCATCATCATCAACATTGCCATCATTATCAGTCATCATCGATACAATCACGCAGGTTTTGTGCACATTTTGATGATCTAGTGTGCTTTCCATCAGATTTAGTCTGAGGATGTGTTTCTCTAGAACAAAACTTTATATAATTAATCTCTTTGGCTCTGTAATTATTGCACCGACAGCTTACAAACTCATAGAAATAATAATAAAAAAAAAAAAACTGGCAACAAAGCATACAAACACTGTTAATCCATGCAGTAATATTGCACAATAAAGCAGCTTTGAGCTCAAATTCACCTTGAGCTCTATTAATGACGTTGCTAAAAGCTTTGATGATTTGAAAAGAAAAATGAAAAAAGCACACTAGACCCAATAAACATGCACATAGCATGATGCTCCGCAAAATATGCTAGTGTTAAAAACACTTTCATAGTAATTATCCTTTCAAAATACATCACAAGCACCAAAATGATACCAAAGTATTCACTTTACTTAGAAATCAAATCATTTGAATAGTCGAAAACACAGACTACCACTCTTTGACCACTAATCTAATTCCTCTAGACTGGAGAGTGAAGATGTGGTCACACTAGACTATAAATAGAGGCTCCGTTTATTTATGTGATTTTATTTTTATTTTATTATAGTGTGTGATTTATTCAGAAGCCAGAAGCCTTACAGCATTATATCCTCTTGCCACAATTGTCATAAAATAATTGTTGGATGCTTAAACTCTAGTGTGAACGCAACTTTACAGACCACAAGTAAGAAACTGCTAAAAAAATTAATAATTTGTTTGACTTTTTTGCCACACAACAAGTCAAACTGTCTAAGCCGCACAAAAGGTAAGTCCAGACCAAGCGGCTGAAGTATAAACCATACGCAATGAATACTCATTCTTTTCTTTGGGGTGTTATACAATAGGAGGGAGAAACTGAGGCTCCTGTCCTTCTGAAGAATCAGTGCTTGAGCCTGTCTGAGGTTTGATGATGATCTGAACGGAGCGCTCTCCACTTGAGTCCGACTTGTTGTCTTTGCTCACACTTTTGCCTGTGTCCTCACTGTTGTCTTCCTCCGCTGATGCTCCTATTGGACGCAGACGCTCTTCTGATGCTGTCTTGCCTCCTTTACTTGAAGTGTCACTGACCCTCTTGAGTTTGTCGTCAGAACCAGATTTATCAGCTACGGAAAGATAAAAGATAGAAATTATATTTTGCATGACATAATAAAATGTTAAATTAATTCAAATGAATGACATGTAATTAGATTTCAGATTTATTATACAACATTTAATTCATTTCAAAATTATTAATTGAAAATGAATTAATTCAAGATATTTTTAAGCAAGACTTAAGTATCCAAACATGTTTAGGGCACTTAAGTATCCAAACATGTTTAGGGCACTTGTATATCATTACCAATAGTTATAATCAATCATTATTGTACAAGGACATATTCTGACCCTTGCTTGTCCTGTTTAAAGTGGCTTTGCGGTAAGTGAATTCATAATTGTTGTCAGTGTCTTTCCGGATAGGCCGGGGTTTAGGATGGAGCTTGTTGAGACGTCCCTCTGTGATCCACTCGTGCTGCATCCCTTCATCAGGTGTCATGCGTTTTGTGGGATCCCACCTACAAGAACCCAGTGGTACAGGTTGAAAAAATCTATTTATGTGTGTTGTGGTGGTAATAAATATGAAATCGAATTATTACTTTACTATACATACACAAGGCAACGCCGAATGAAGTCAAGAAATTGTGGATCATTGGTCTTTAACACACTGGCAATATCTTTTGAGTTGGGTCGACGTTTCTTCCCTTTGCTGTTGGTGATATTCCTTGGGTTTCCTTTGGAATCTGATTGAAACATTTTAATGTTAAGACATCAGTCAAAATAAATAAGCATGAAGAAAGTCATTTTAAATTCAGTGTTATTTGAGTAACACTTCACAATGAGGTCCTAAGGTCCTGTTAATGCACTAAAATGAACTAAAAATGACCAATTAATTTGTTATAGTATTTTTTAATCTTTATTAATGTTGGTTATTAAAAAATACAACCTCATTGTTAGTTTATATCAACTCAGGACCATTAAATAATATTAACAGATACAAAACGTACAAGTAAATGTTGAAACTAGCTGTTTTAAAATTTAGAATTTTCATTGTTAGTTCATAACTAATGTTAACAAATGGAATCTTCTTGTAAAGTGTTACCCTTATTTGTAAGCAATCTACTTACCAAAAAATAACCTCCGTCTTGATGCAGTTTGAACAAAGTCATTTGGAGGAAGTCCCATAATCTGCAAATTCAAAAGTCATGTTCAGCAACCAATGCATTACAAATAACTTTAAAAGAATCATTAAAGCACATAAAGTTATTTAAACAACTTTAATCCACAGAATACAAAGACTCTGTCAAATATATTTTTAAATACTCTTTTCTATGCTTTTTTCATGCAATAATAATAAACTATGTGTGAAGGTGTTATGACACTTTTGTGCTGTTTTTGCATCCATTTTAAAGCTTTAAAGCTCCCATTAGTTGTATCTGCATAATACAGTCTCTCACCTCCATGATACAGGCGATCTGCTCCACTTCACTCTCTCCTGGGAAGAGGGGATAGCCAGTGTACAGCTCTGCTAAAATGCAGCCCAGACTCCACATGTCTATTGCCATGCTGTACGGATGGCCCAGAATCACCTCTGGTGAGCGGTAGAAGCGGCTCTGAATGTAAGTGTACACTGCAGATGAGAATACAAGAGGTCTATTAGAGCTACATGGATTTGACAATGCCACTTTAACAGCATGAATTAGCTTAATGGTTCAAATTACACTAAATCATTGTTTCTCAATTGCTGTCACAGGTCTGTTTTAATGGATGGGAAAACGACACTAAAAGCAAATGATCAAATGCTGCTAAAATCGTACATAGAACAGTAAAAAAACATTTCTCAAATCTGTCAAATGGCGTCTAATCTACCAATTGCAGATTTTGCTATGTATTGATGGTGTGAATCACACAATCAGGATAAATCTGGTGATGTGTTCATTACACAGGGGTTCGGCACTTACCTCTCTGTTGCTCATAGCAGCTTGACCCAAAGTCGACCACTTTGATGTTTCCTTGTCCCCTCTGGGACAGGAGAATGTTCTCCTATTAAGACAAAAATAATGCATTTGTATTTTTTTTTTATTTGAATTAGAAAACAGTTAAACAAGTTATCCAGCTGAATGTCCAGCTACTCTTTCTCAAACTTTGAAAGTGGATGGTGACCATGGCTGTCCCTGATCCCCATCCACCTTCATTGTATGGGCAAAAGGTAGATTGGGTATTTTGCTAAAAAAAAACCAAAAAAAAAACCAACAGATTTTCTATTCCACTCAAAATAGAAGGTTATTGGTATGTAAATAAATAAATACATATTTTAGTATTTTTACATCATAGTAATATTTGATGTACTGATTTTAATGTATTCTTTTTAATAATAGTAATAATAAAATTAATTAATTACTAATTTATTTTTATTAATAATTAGTAATTAATGAATAAAACAATTAATAATTAATTCCTGTTTTACATAATAATATCGATTTTAATAAAAACACTGTTTAATTAAAATCCTTAGAGGTCAGTAAGATTTAAAAAAAAATAATGCTCACCAAAGCTGCAATTATTTGATCAAAAATCTAAACCTAACAGTAAAACAGTAACATTGTGAAATGTAATTACAATTTAAAATCACTGTTTAAATAACATATTTTAAAATATAATTTATTTGTGTGATGTCAAAGTTGAATTTTCAGCATCATTACTCCAGTCTTCAGAGTCACATGATTCTTCAGAAATCATTCTAATATGCTGATTTGGGTCTCAAGAAACATTTCTTATTATCAATATTGAAAAGTTATGCAGCTTAATATTTTTGTGGAAACTGTGATAATTTTTTTTTTCAGGATTCTTCGATGAACAGAAAATCCAAAAGAACAGCATTTATTTGAAAGTGAACCCTTGTAACATTACAAATGTCTTCACTGTCACTTTTAATCAATTTAACGCTTGCTTGATGAATAAAAGTATTTATTTTGGGGTGTTTCACACTTTAACAGACTTCAGTTTACCGGTTTAAGGTCACAGTGGATGATCTTCTCTTTGTGCAGCATCTGGAGGCACTTGAGCAGTGCATGAGCAAAACGCCGAATCAACCCCAGACTGAAGCCCTGGAAGTTGTTCTTCTTAATAAGCTCGTAGAGGTTCGCTCTGTATGGAGACAAGAGGTACAATTAACATGTAGCTACCTGTCACAATGTTACAGGATAATGTTAATGGCTAATACCTTGTGAACTATATATATAGATATGGACTTGAGTATGGCAGTATGCCATTTATCTAAATGCCTCTAGAGGGCAGCACAGTCATTTTTGGCACTACCTCACTCTGACCTTTGGACAAACACATCCATTGTCACTCGACAGCCTCCTGTCTTTAAGCACATCCATAAAAACTAAATCTCACTATTAGTGTGTTAACCACTAAGCATTAGGCTTAAGAGCCCTTTGAGAGGGAACTCATGAAAGTCATTATCTTTGGCAGTAGGGAGGCCTAAAACAGCAGCTGTGAACAGCCTAATGTAATCTGAGACTTCACACCATGAGTGGGCAAGGAAAGAGATAGGGGCCTAATCAAGGCATTAACTAAAGGATTCTGTGACTGTAACCGAAGACGGGGAGGACGCGTACCTGATGTCCTCTAAAGGTCAGGCTGCCAGAGATGAAGCTGCTTTTCCTGCAAAGCGACTTAATTGATCACTTTACCCAGAGCCCTAAAGGTCTTCACCAGGAAACTCTCACTTCGCACCTAAATATGGCTACTGTCGGGACAAACCACCACCCCGGGCTATTGTGACATCTAACTAATGAATCATAACTAATATGATGATCTGCAACAACAAAACATAATTTTTTACCTGTTTTACCTTGGCTGTATGGTCTAGTGGAAAACTTAAAGCCAACATGAAATCAAAATGGAATAATAAATATCTACATAAAAAATAATTAATTTCCAAATTTATTTCAAATTGATTATTGTAGTTTTTTTTATTATTTATTATTATTTTTTTGTTTTTTTTTTTGTTTATTATATTTTTTTAATAATTATTATGGTAGTAAAATGGCTTTATATTTACTTTAAATAGATGTCTATAATAAGCTGTAGTTACAGGGAAGTATTCTATTTAGGTCTAGTACGTGACTCCCATGTTTAACACATGTAACTATACAGATTTAATATTATCAGTTGAAATAGATTATGTGTCCATCTAAACGATTCAAGTATTTTCCACCCACCCTAGCAGCTCGAAGGAGATGCACAGGTGGTTGCGGAAGTAGAAGTACTCCTTCATGTGAATGACATTGTGGCAGTTATCTCTGTCTCTTCTTCGCACGGCATCTAGGATCTTCAGCTCTACAAGAGCCTGATGATGGAACCTGAAGGTCAAAAGAAAAAAAGCTTACCAATTATTATTAACTTTATCAATATGCAGAATATTATTACTATTTTTCCTAATGTGTTTCTACAGTGACTATGCATAGGATTTGCAAAAAAGTTGTTTGGACTACAGTTCTGTCATGACAACTTTCTGAATGTTTAGGATGGTAATGGACATGACAATGTTAATGTGTTTGGTCTTGGCAGAATAGATCTGCTACGGTGTTGAGCAAGTACCGAGACTTGTTACTGCGAATACATCCACAAACATGTTTCTGTGAGCATGTAAGAAATATTGCTGCTGCACATATACATATATAAAATAACCCCCATAACATACATGAAATCACCCCGTAGAAGAGCTATACAGGTGGAGCTGGGGAAGGTGGAGGGTTTCTAAAGCGCGCTGCAACTGCTACATACTAGCCGTGTATTTGAATGTTGAGCAGCATGCTCAATGGCTGCTGATACGAAAAGAAAAGTATCAGCTGCGCCATGTGAATGATGATGTCATTATGTCAAATTGAGTTAGAACCTGTTGGACTGCGCCATCTAGAGTTTCATGACAGAAATTCGGATATTCGAAATACGGCCAAAATTTTAGATGCTAAGGCATTACATTTCAAAATGTCGTTTTTGTTTCAAATCACTCTTTGTCCAAACTAGTGATTTCAAGCTTTTCCCAGAAGTTCGTTATCCACACTGAAATGTCAAAAAATGCTAAATTCAACTCACTGCACATCCGTAAAACCTCATTAAAGATTATACAGTCCTCACACTATTCTTCTGGCAAGATAACTGTTTTAGCACAATATCTCACCATTCACTGATACATCCAGATTGCACTGAAGCACCATTATATGTGTGGTCTAAAACGCAACTGCCCTCATGGTTTGCCACAGGACAGCAATTGCTAAAACTCTGTCATCTTTGCCGGACTGTGATATGAAGATTGTAAGTAGCATATCTTTAGCAACAGTGTGAAAATGAACAGCCCATAACAGGCACACAATACTGGTCTAAACATTTCTATAGTTACAATACGTGGCACATGATTAAACTTGCATCATTTCCACACAACACTGTGAAAACAGCGTTTGTCCACTTGGGAGAGCGTCTTCAAAAAGCTAAATTTTTGCAGGACAAAACATTACCTCAGTGTGGACACAAGGCAAAAATGCAGAGAAGATGCATTTCAAATGTATTTGGATTACTGTAGACAGCCTAAAATGTTTGGGCTTTCTAGCTAATTTTTATTGCAAATAGTGTACATTATATAAACCTAAAAAGACTTCTGAAAGCAAATTCAGAGCAGCTATTCTGTTTTCAGCACTGAGCTTTGCATTTTGAGAGGGTTTGAAGTTAAAGCATCAGTCAAAACAGGTGAATTGGCGGTTGAAGGGCACGAGATCAGTTCTGCCCAGACACGTAATGCGATATACAACAGACACCTTTTAACACCTTTCAGTGTATCAAGTCCAGTGTAAGCTATGACCCAGTTAAGCACTGATTAAAGACCTTTTGATGGCCTTATGAAGGGAAAAGTGTGAAAAAAGGCTTATTTTAGTAAGGCAGTGGTCTTTAATATTGTGTATATTTTCATTGTGATTTCTAATGGGGACAGTGAAACATTTAGCTAAAGTTTAGCTTCTAACTTTAATTTTTACTTAATATTATATCAATAAAAGAAGTGTAATTATTTTTAATTAATATCAATTAATAATTTTTATATGATGAGACAACAGCATTCCTATGATACCAGGGGTAGAAATTTTTATATTTGTCCATGTAAATTTTAAAGTTTGGTTAATATATGTTTTTATATACTGGTGCTACTGCATGGAATAAATAACCAGTATCAATAAAGGGAGTAAAAGATTTTTGGAGTTTTAAAAGATCAGTAAAAAGATGGCTGTTTGGTGATAATAGTTAGCTTGTTTTGTGGTGTTTTATTGTCAATAGTGACTGTATTTGTTTAAATTGTCAATTATTTTTACCATTGTTTTTTTTTTAATTAGTATTTGATTACGAGATACTGTTGCTTTGTCTTTTCTGTACATAGCCTTACCCTTTATATTAACATAGAGGGTCGCAATGGAAATAAGCCAATTGCTTTATTGTGTTTTTATCCTCAACAGTTTTTTTTTTAAGTGTATGGAATACTTGTATTTTGTACAGTTTATAAACTTGTCAAATAAATTTCAATTAAATTCAATATTTTAATATTTAGTTTTATATTATTTAGTTTACATATACATATTGTCACAAAAGTTAGATTGAAATCAAACAATAATTGACAGACCCCATTGGCAGTACCACATCGGACCCCCTAGGGGCCGCTGACCCCAATTGTACCAGAGATTGCATGGAAATAAGAATGAACACATGGACTGGAGGTTCATCTTACCTCTTCTTATTCCGAATGATCTTGATGGCCACCATCTCATTTGTCTTGTGATCCAAACATTTCAAGACCTGGCCAAATGATCCTTTTCCAATCACCTCCAGGACTTCATAGCGATAGCCTATATGGTCATGCAGGACCTGCACAGAGTATTTAGAGGACAGAGTCAGCTGACAAACAGGTCAGCATAATTATTCCTGTCTCCTTTGCAGTGGCAGACTTCCTGTTACGTGGAGAAACATCCCAATGGTAATATTGATATGCATAAATGTTTATCATTTGTTTATATCTTAACTAACACTTGGGACTGTCCAACATGTGACACTGTTTACATGTTTTGACTGCAAATGCCTGCTGTGTGACTGTTTAAATCGTCAAGCCTGAAGGCATTCAGTCTAATGCCCAGTAATCCTGAGGAACGTCTTTCTGAAAAGGCACATTCATGGAAGATGGGGTGGGACATCAGACATGAGAGTCTGGCATCCTGTAGCTGAATTAGCCAGCCTCGTGCTGTAATGCAATTTCATCATTTATCGAGAAGTTGAAAATGAGGTCAGTATGTCACCCACTAAGCTGTTTGCCAGAAGCCATAAAATAAATGTAAACTGAAATAAATTAATAAATGAAATAAAATAAAACTGTAGCTGCCAAAGCAACACTTCTCATTTTCATTTAGTTCAAGTTAACTAACATCCTAAAATAACTAAAAGTAAAACCAGAAGTTAAATAAAATGTATAAAACTATATAGACATATAAAAAAACTAATAATAAAAAATAGAAAAACATACAACAAATTTACTTTGAAATTAAAATGGAAAATATGAAAATAAAATTAAATTCAAAATGTGAAAATGATGTGACATACAGCCAAGTATGGTGACCCATACTCAGAATTCATGCTCTGCATTTAACCCATCCAAAGTGCACACTCACACCTTGAACACAAACACACCATGAACACACACCCACAGCAGTGGGCAGCCATTTATGCTGCGGCGCCCGGGGAGCAGTTGGGGGTTCGGTGCCTTGCTCAAGGGCACCTCAGTCGGGGTATTGCCGGCCCAAGACTCGAACCCACAACCTTAGGGTTAGAAGTCAAACTCTATAACCACAAGACCACGACTTCCCAATAAAAACTATAATAGTGTCTCACTAATACTAAAATAAGACTGGCAGGCAAAAGTAATGTAATCACAAAAAGATATATGATATATCATATTTAACCTTTAAGTAGCTGCCATGCTCATCGTCATAGCCTGAATTCTGTGGGGATCCCTGGGAGCCCTCAATCTTCTTAGTGTCCAAACCCAGATACCAGATCTCAGAGTAGTCCATGATCTCCTCCTTCTCATATTCTGTTAGCTGGTTCTGGAAGTGCTTCAGTGCCGCTGTTTGGAAGATGAAGGAAGACATGCATAAATAATGAACTTACCAGTATATAATCCAATTAACCAGAGAGTTACCAGAGCATTAGAGAGGTCTAATTCTATTTTCAGTGATTATTGCATTGGTTAAATTCTGAAATACATGAAACAAACAAAAATCCAGAGCACTTCTTACTTGTGGGAGACATAGGCAGCCTCTGTCCCTCATATGTCCTGATCTTCTCAAACTTATTGATGATGCTCCTAGTTAAGGATTCGGAGAGGTTTTCCACAGACGAACCAAAGCGATTGGGAAACTGTGGCCTAGGTCTCTCCTCCTGTGTTACAAGAAATGGAAGTCAGACTGGAAAAGGTCTTTATGTAGCCAATATGTGAATTGTTTACTCAAAAATATATTTTTACTCACCCTCATTTCATTCCAAATACTACTGTTTTTTTAGTAAAAATCCCCCCCAAACTACAAAATCTCGTTTTGTGTTCTAGAGAAGTCATAGAAGACTGTATAGACATGAGAGTGAGTGATGATAACTGTATTTTCATTTTCTGAGTGTTATCCCACCTGATTCCCTTGAGTGCTTTGCACAAGTTGTTTGACGATACTGGGTAAGGTTCCATTCGAATGCAGAAGTTTGCCATTGGTCACCAAAACTTGTTTGACCGGAGCCTCTAGCTGGGGCAAAGTACCAACTCCCGTCCCACACTTCTAAAAAACAAAAGATACAATACTCTAAGGACTGTTAAACATGAAAAACTCTACAAATCAGTAACAAGGGCCAAACGGGGGGAAAGATATGTGAGCTTCACACAAGGCTTGTGGCCAACGGCCCCAGTGAACCGGACCCCCTGCGTAGAGGATGGAATTTCAGCGGCGCTTGAGACCGGGGTGGGGACAAAAGCAGCGATACGGCAGTCTTTCACAACCCACTCCATCAGAGGAACGAATATATGCTCTAAAACTAACTAAGTAAGATTGAATGATACAGATTTTCTCTACACTGTTCCTTTTTTTCAATATATTCTTATGGAAGGAGTAAAGCGAAAGGTTCCCTCGCTATGAAACAAATGTAGGGCACTGCACAAGGGAGGGGCTCGTTCATAGCTTGCAGGTTTTCCCCCCATCTCACGGTTCAAAGCCAGTGCTTGAGAAAATGTCTGGGCTGAAAAAATACCAAGTGTGTCTATAGATAGATGCGATATTTAATCTCATATGTTCTGGAGATACTGCGGCTTCTGCCAGCTTGATCATGACGCATAGAAACAGTAGCTAAATATAGCATAGCACCTGCAGAGACCTTCAAGAATACAGTAGGCTGTGCGTAAACAACGTGCACTGCTAAGGTACCACAGCTGTGCGTTCAAACCACAATCGAATCAACGCATTTCCACATTCAGAGACACTATGCCAAGCACTTTATTATGAGCAGCTGTTAGCACTTGTGAAGAGATTGCTTTTAGTTAATGACAACTGTTAGGGGGTGATTTCACACTCAGCATTAAAAATTTAACACAACGCTTTCCATAGGTGCTTGGAGGAATCATCCATTGTCATATATATATAGCGGCATACAAAGGAAGAGGCTATTCATTACATAAGCATTAGCTGTATATTTAAGCCAAAAAAAGTTGAGTAATAGTGTTGGGAAGTCCAATTCATTTAGTGAATCAGTTTGTTTAGATGATTTGCTGATTTGTTTCAGTCATTACATAACATAACTTCTCACTGAAGTGTTTGCGCAACACGTCTTGTAAATACTGCTGTTTATTATTTAATGATAAATTGATGAAAGTGGCATGCAAATTACAGATGCTTCACCTTTAAGATATCTAGTCTGTGTCACATATTAGATGATTTATAATTTCAACATTTTATTATAATATTTAGTCATGTGTATTTATAACCAAATATTCAAGATTAGATGATGCCAAGTATATAAGCTAGAATACTGTACATTCAGCAAGCACAATGTTAGCTAAACAAAAGAAAACAAAGAATGAGAAATTCGTAATGAATAATTTATATACCATTCAGCAGTTTGGGTTTGGTGCGATTTTTTTTTAAATACGTCTCATATGCTCAACAAGGCTGCATTTATTTGATCAATAACTGTTTTCTATATTAATGTTTTAATATGTAATTTATTCCTGTGATGCAAAGCTGAATTTTCAGCATCATTACACCAGTCTTCAGTGTCACATGATCCTTTAGAAGTAATTCTAATATATTTGCTATATATTTGCTGCTCAAGAAAAATTTCTTATTTTTTTGAAGTTTTAGAAATATTTTTTTTTTATATTTTATGTTGAAAAAAATTTTTCTTTTTTATCATTAATTTTAAATATGTTGTATTTTTTTTTATTTTTGTGTATTTGTTGTTCATTTAATTTTTATGATATCCCTAAATTAACAGTCTTACTGTAACTTTTGAACAATTTAATGCATTCTGAATAAAAATATTATGTTATTATTGTTTTATTTAATTTATTTGTTTTGTAATTATTCATTATTTTTAAATTAATTCTTTGAGTTAGTGTTTTCGTTTTGGGTAGTTTTTATTTTTTATTCAACAGGTAGGCCGAATTGTTCACAACACCCTGCACCCATCTCACAGTTTTCCTCCCAGACAGAATCAACCTTACAGTAAAATGATTCACAAAGCCTTCACGAATCAATACAAATGAATCATCACTGTTAAGTAATCGCTTATGTCGTTCTCTATATAGTCTCACCTGTGAGTAGGTGCAGTTGGGTCCTATTTTTGTGTTCTCGGCCTGAGACCTGTGGGGGTGAGGGAAAGGCCTCGGGTCTGGCTGACTGTGAAAGAGAGCGGAGGAAAGACGTCATGAGCGTGACGAGTGGGCGCACTCTCGCAACCCACATCCACAGTCTTACGTGTGGGATTCAGGCTATATATCTCCAGGATTCATCTCCGCTCGCTCTGTGTTATTCAACACAGCGGATGACTCATGTTCAGTTCACCAAGGTTGCTTGTTTTTAATTCAAAAGCACGTTAATAGCATTTCAATGATGCCCACCACGTCACATGATGCAGTTTGACCTCATAGTAGAGGGCAGTCGTGATTTGCAGACTGGTACTTCATACAGTACTTCACAGCGGTCAGCTCCTAACTAATGTTCCTCTTGAGCACGAACGCTGAGCGATCAAGTATATCTGGGGACCTGCGATGACTACAATCAGTCATGATTGCGGACATACGAGAAAACAGGCCCACATCCATCGTAATCAGGTGGAGCGTGCGTCAATAGTGCAGACAGACAGCATAAGGACGGATGAAAAGCTCCAGCTAAACTTAGAGCCTCTTGGGTCGGGGTGGGGTGAGATACAAAGAGAAGATATAAGCGGGCATGTAGCAGAAGTCAAACAGATTGACCAAGAAACATACAGACAATGGGATGATCTTGCCTGTATACACACCTTGGA